>NC_142772.1:22650098-22807598 GCF_988280905.1 Pimephales promelas
GGACAAATTTAACCATAAATGCCTCTCCGTGGCCACCAGGGCTGCCATAGAACAGCCTATTGACTTGGCCGTCTCCTTGATGGCCCGGAGAGATAAATCTGTAGCCCAGCGCAGTTCTTTAATTGCATCAGAGCTTACTTTATTTCCCTCATCAAGGTGTCTGAGCAGGTCGGCCTGCTATGCCAGCAGGATAGACATTGTGTGCAGGCATGCTAAGGCCTGACCTGAGGAAGAAGAAACCACTGAGATTTCTTCTAAACCCTGAGATAAAGCACTGAATCCAGCAGGTGAAGACAGACACAGTCTCCAACTCCCTCTACCAGAACAGATCTGCTAACCCCATGACCTGAATTGCCACTCTGCCTCGTACTCTGCAGTAGCGGGGCCAGAGCTGCGAGGAACGTGTGCCGAGACGCCCTCCTTAAAGAGCGCAGTGGGTGCGGAGCACTCTTAGCGGTAGCTCCCACAATGTTCTGACCTGACTTGAGCGTGCTCCGCTCCCATACAAACAACACACAACTTGCGTGTGTCCCCACCCATGATGTAGTGAGGGCAGGGAGGAACACACTTGTTTAAAATGTTGTTTGCTCATCGTACTTATTATTACATTCCGTCACGCCATTGAACTGATTTCACTTGTGCTTCATGACACAATCACACAGAGTAGTCCAGGCAAAATAGCCCATTTTGGAGCCAAAAATAGAACTAGTTGTAAAAGAATTTTTTTCAGCATAGATCATTTCTATAAGGTGTCCAGAACAACATACTAAAAGTCCTAAGAAATCCTAGTTGAGGAAATGTGTTTAATTCGCATCAATCCGAGATGTGTGCCAGTAAGGCCAGACAACAATACACCCCAATGGGGCTATTTTTTTCCTTTACTCCTATCAAAATAAAACTTTATACAATGATAGTATCCATGAAAAGTAACAAATTTTGTATTACAAGTTTCTTTGAAAATGAATTTTATTATGCAAATGAGCTATACACTAATCGAATATGCCCAAAATACACCCAAAATAGGCTTAATTTTTTCCTTTACTCCTACCACAATAAAACTTTACACAATGAAAGTCTACAAGAAAAGTAAAACGTTTTGTATTAGAAGTTTCTTTGAAAATGAATTTGAATATGCAAATGAGCTATACACTAATCGAATATGCCCAAAATACACCCTATTGTAGTATTCTTACATTCTGCTAAGAACCTATCGTATGCTATGGATATGGTATCCTGTGTTCTTATTGGCCATCTCGCATGTCAGTCAGATGATAGCTCTGGAGAGTTCAGTATGCATCCAGCACGACACGAGTGAACACTTTGCCTGTGTGATTTGATTAATCAATCTTCATAATAAACGAATTCAGCGTGCACCCAGAGTCTCCTTGAGTACTCCTTCATATTCCGAACAAAAGCTTTACATGGTGTCAGAGTAAACGGATCGAACAAGGATGGACATCGCTGGAGTTCCAATGCCCACGATGAACTGGGAAGCAACTAACCTGCCTGATGCATGGCGCAAGTTTCAACAGCACGCGGAGCTGATGTTCAGCGGACCACTGAAGGCAAAGGGTGAGAGTGAGAAATGTAGTTACTTTCTCCTGTGGGTCGGTGAAAAGGGCCGTGATATTTTTAATACATGGTCACTGTCTGCAGATGACGCAAAGATTTTAAAGTCATATTACGACCGCTTCGCGGCATACGTCGAGCCCAAATCGAACGTGATATTCGCACGTTATAAATTCCATGAAAAAATGCAAGGAAGCCAAGAGCCATTTGAACAGTTTGTGACAGACCTGCGTTTGCTTGTCAAGGACTGTAATTATGCAAACAGTGATGAAATGATCCGCGATCGCATTGTGTTCGGGATACATTCACCGAAAGTGAGAGAGAAACTTTTGAATGTGGGCTCCGAGTTAACGCTCGAAAAGGCGATTGATGTCGCCAGATCTCATGAAGTGGCGCAGGCACAGTTAAAGACGATTTCAAGCAGCATGAGTGCTTCACGTGAACACGAAGTGCACGCAATCTCCCGCCATACATCAAAAGGCGCAGTTCCAAAGCAGCGTAACGATAAACACACAAAGAAATACAGCGAGAGTTTGCAACCTAGAAATACTACCCCAGTGCACCACAAAAGATGCGGCTACTGTGGAAACAAACCTCACACTGATCGATCTCATTGTCCTGCAAAAGGAAAAGTGTGCAAAATATGTGGTAAATTTAATCACTTCGCAAAAGTCTGTCGTTCCAGCTGTGAGAAAACTGTCCATGCAATAAGCACAGAACACTCAGACGAAGTTGATGAGTATGAGGAGCTGTTTATCGACTCAGTGACACAGGGCAGATCGAGTTCAGAGACAGAGCAAGCTTTTGTGTACTTAAAAATAGGTCCAAGACAACTCGAAGTAAAGTTCAAACTAGACACTGGATCATCTGCCAACGTCATTTCCCTGTACGAATATGACAAGCTCAACACTCAGTGCACTCTGCAGCCGACATCTCGCCCCTTGGTTGGCTATGGTGGTGAACGCCTGGCGGTAAAAGGCAAATGTGAACTGAAATGCAAGCACAAAGACATTGAGATGACAATGACTTTTTATGTAGTCGACACAAACGCACCCCCGGTCATAGGTCTAAAAGGATGCATTGACTTTGGGCTCATTAAATTAGTACTATCTGTTACAGAAGCACAGAAGGAAGTGCCAATCTTGAAGGAGTTTGCAGATGTTTTCAAAGGGATTGGACTTTTCCCTGGTGAGTGTACCATACACTTAGATCCGCACGCAACTCCAGTAGTCCACCCACCCAGACGCGTTCCTCTCGCACTACGCAGTCGTCTTAAAGAGGAGCTTGAGAGCATGGAAAGACAGGATGTCATCATTAAAGTCGTCGAGCCTACTGAATGGGTTAACTCTATGGTTGTGGCTGAGAAACCCCGCACAGGTCAGCTGAGGGTGTGTCTGGACCCAAGGGACCTTAACAAGGCCATCAAGCGACCTCATTACCCATTACCTACTCTCGAGGATATAACATCCAGGTTAGCTGGTGCCCGATATTTTAGTGTCCTGGATGCTAGATCGGGTTATTGGGCCATAAAGCTCACTGAAGAATCTTCAAGGCTGACCACCTTCAACACACCTTTTGGGCGTTACCGTTTCCGACGCCTTCCCTTCGGACTTATTTCAGCCCAAGACGAGTTCCAGCGGAAAATTGATGAAACGTATGAAGGTCTGAATGGGGTCATGGCCATTGTTGACGATATTCTCATCTATGGGAATACGAAAGCTGAACATGATGAACATCTCCATGGAATGCTGCAGCGTTCCAGAGAGAGAGGAGTCAGACTCAATCCAGAAAAGAGTCTCATCTGTGCTACAGAGGTGAGCTATTTTGGTCATCTCCTCACTGCTGAGGGAGTGAAGCCTGACCCTGCCAAAATTGCTGCCGTGAGAGATATGGAGCCACCTAACGACAAGGGAGAACTCGAGACAGTGCTAGGTATGATTAACTACCTCTCCAAATTTGCACCTGGCCTTTCTGAAATCAACGCACCGCTGCGACAGCTCCTAAAGGAGTCAAGTGAGTTTGTTTGGGATGCCCAGCATGACAAAGCCTTCGAGAAGATAAAAGAGCTCCTCACATGCGCACCAGGCCCAGTCTTGGCCTATTTCGATCCTCTAAAGGAGATAAGGTTACAAGTTGACGCTTCAAAGTACGGGCTCGGGGCAGTTCTGCTACAGGATGGAAGACCTGTCGCGTACGCATCAAAGTCGCTCTCTGAATGCGAAGTCAATTACGCTCAAATTGAGAAAGAGCTCTTTGCCATACTATTTGGCTGCAAGCGCTTCCATCAATACATTTATGGCCGTCAAATCATTGTTGAGAGTGACCACAAACCCCTTGAGTCCATAATGCGGAAACCCCTGGCATCAGTTCCCCCAAGGCTACAGAGGATGATCCTCCAGCTCCAAAAATATAATTTCACCATCGTACATCGACCAGGCAAGGATATCCCTGTTGCAGACACATTATCCAGAAAGTCGCTGTCTGACCAGGACACAAGCCTAAGTGAAGGTATGGATATTCAAGTGCACACAGTTTACAGCAGTCTTCCCGTCAGTGACTCAAAATTGGAGGAAATTAGAAGTCAAAGTGAAAAGGACCCACAGTTCCAGACACTGAAAGGAGTGATTCTAAGAGGATGGCCTGAGGAAAAGAGAAAGTGTCCCGTGAGTGTGTCAGAATTCTGGAATCACCGTGACGAGCTTTCGTGCCTGCATGGTATAATCTTCAAAGGTGAAAAGATTGTCATTCCCACAAGCCTTCGCTCTAACATGCTGTCACGTGTACACGCCAGTCACTTAGGCATCGAGAAGACCAAGCAGAGGGCCCGTGACGTCATGTTTTGGCCTGGGATGGGAAAGGAAATAGAGAACATAGTTAAGAAATGCTCAATCTGTCTCACGCACCGCCCCTCCAACACCAAAGAGCCCATGATCAGTCACAAAGTCCCTGATAGGCCATGGCAAGTTGTGGCTACCGATTTGTTCACCTGGAACAATGAGGATTTTCTTGTGACTGTAGACTACTACAGCAGATTTTTTGAGCTGGACAAGCTCGGCAGCACAACTTCAACTGCAGTTATAGACAAACTAAAAGCCGCTTTTGCCCGTCATGGCATTCCGGAGACTGTCATCTCAGACAACGGCCCCCAGTACAGCTCGGGTGAGTTTGCAACATTTGCAAGAACGTGGGAATTTAAGCATACCACCACAAGCCCGTACTACCCCCAGAGCAATGGGCTAGCAGAGAAATCTGTGCAAACTGCAAAGATGCTGCTAGAAAAGGCTAAAGCTGACAAAAGTGATCCACACCTCAGTCTCCTGGAGTGTCGCAACAGCCCGGTTGATGGTTTCAAGTCCCCAGCCCAGCTGTTGATGAGTCGCCGATTGCGGTCGACCTTACCGAATACCCACCAGCAGCTCATGCCCAAAGTCGTCAGCAGGAAGGATGTCAGAGCAAGGAGGTTGCACAAACAACAGAATCAGAAAAGCTATTACGACAGATCGGCTAGACCCTTATCTCAGCTCAAGGAAGGACAGCCAGTTAGAGTACGGGAGCAAGGATACTGGAAACCAGCCGTTATTGTCAGAACAGCTGACACTGAGAGGTCATACCATGTGCGTACTCCTGATGGACGGGAATATCGACGAAACAGACGCCACCTCCTGGACACAAAGGAACCCCAGGACAGTTCGGACATATTCTCAGGGCATGATGGTGCTGAGCTGTGTGAAACACACATTAACAGTGCACCACACCATGGTAAACACACACCTGACCACACTGGTGATCTGCCCATTCCTTACAGAACCAGATATGGACGCCAGATAAAGCCCAGAGTCATTCTGGATCTGTGATTGTACAAGGGTGTAGGCGGATCGCTGCCCTTAAAAAAAAAAAAAAAAAATTGTTCACTATGTTCAAACAGTTGTGTTTTCTAAATGTGACAATGCACTCATATGTGAACACATTATGCTAACTCTTCAGTAGAATAATCTATTGGTGTTTAGTTCGTGCATTTAACCATTTGAAAGCTGAATGTTCTTTTAAGTTAAGGTGATATGCAATACTTTTCCTTATATTGTTTATTTCAGAAAAAGGGGGATGTAGTATTCTTACATTCTGCTAAGAACCTATCGTATGCTATGGATATGGTATCCTGTGTTCTTATTGGCCATCTCGCATGTCAGTCAGATGATAGCTCTGGAGAGTTCAGTATGCATCCAGCACGACACGAGTGAACACTTTGCCTGTGTGATTTGATTAATCAATCTTCATAATAAACGAATTCAGCGTGCACCCAGAGTCTCCTTGAGTACTCCTTCATATTCCGAACAAAAGCTTTACACCTATGGGCTTATTTTTTTTCCTTTACTCCTATAAAACTCACAATTAAACCTCACAGAACAGTGACAGTGAAAGTATACATGAAAAGTAACCTTTTTGTTTTACAAGTTATCTTGTAAAAAAAAAAATGTATGTAGTTAGCAGAGCCGGACAGTATCAGAGTACATTTACTTTAGTACAGTACTTAAGTACAATTTTGAGGGATCTGTACTTTACTTGAGGATCATTTTTGGGGAGTACTCTTGACTTTACTCAAGTACAATTGAGAGGGAAATATTGTACTCTTTACTCCACTACATTTCTATCCATATCCGTGAGCACCCATTACTACTTCTAAAAAAAAAATGAAAATAAGAAAAATCTCGGAAACCCTCAATTTGTTGTTTGCCTCTCAAACGTGATTGGATTGTGCAAGCACCTAGCCTGGGTTTCCCCATGCTGTCTTGCCACAGCGCGATTTTATTCACGCTGCTAGGCAGCCTGGACACCATGAACCAAATTTTCGCCTGAGCTAGGGAACCAATCACAGAACGGGGAGGGAGCGGCAAGACGATGATGATGTCTATGCAACACCGAAGCAGTTTGTGTATCTCTATGGATCCATGTGGGCAGCGGACTCGAAGTTACCTTTTGATAGAGTCTTTGTGTATACATACATACTGTAAAACTTAAAATAATAGCCCGGGCTCTTATTTTCCCAAATCATCGAACTGCACCGGCTTGTATTTGAGACAGGCGTCTATATGAAACCGGCCTTTATAATTTAGTGTTGAGATGTTGTTCAATGAGTCTATAATCTCTTAAAATCTCCAAATGCTCCACCTGAAACTGCGATCTTCCAACCTTTTAGTATCGTGTCAATTGATTTGATTATGCGCGAGGGAGAGAGAACAAGACAGCGCTTATGTTGCTTGAAGACGTGAGAGTGTGCGCGTGTGTCCGATGCGCTCTCTCTGCTCCTTATCTGTCCTATCAAGTGCAGCAGTTTCTATTCTACATCACTCACCGATCAAAATAGGCTTTGGCGGGACAAAAATTTGCTTTGGCAGACGCCAAAAAGTGGACGATCTGACGGTTTTAGAAGATTAACAACCCGAAACTAAAAAACAGACCTGGCCTCTATTTGAGACCGGCTTACCCAAACCTGCAGCCACACCAGGCGTGTTAAAGAGACAGACTATTTGGGACTCGCTATTATTTGAAGTTTTACTTTAAATCTCCTAAATCTCTGACCCATCGTCTTTTTCCTCGTCTAATTTTCTGCTGTTCTACATACGTAGTCTGGTATCATTGACCCGATTGGCTATGAGCTATGTACAGACGCATTTGATAGACATTCGTAGCACCCAATAATACGGCTCCGGGCATTCATAAACCACGCCTCAAACACGAGAAAATGAACATGTGGTTTCTAGACAATGTTTCATTCTCAATGAGACGTGGTCTGATATCAGCAATCACCTTCAGCTTTCCGCCAAAGTCAACTCCATGGTCAGATTTAGATACGAGACCAAACCATGGACGAAACAATGGATGGAGACGCAGCCGGCCCATCCCGGGAATGTGCAGACCCGTGGCCCCACCTATATTCTGAACAGTGACTGAAAAGTGACCCCGAACTCATCTCGAGTAGAACCTCAAACTCTCCTTCCAAAGTCAACATCTGCAAAGTTCCAGTCTTCGGGTCTTTAAACAAATGATGGTGTGGAAAGGGGGAAGTGAACGTATGGACCCAAAAGACGGGGGGTGGCATGTTTTGGATGGGGGAGTTTTGCCAATAATGAGCCTGCGGCACCACCACAAATAGTAGATGTAGTCCACTGTAGTTGCAAGAAAGACTGTGGCACAAAGACAAGAACATGCAAAAAACATGGACTCCCTTGCACTGCCATTTGCAGAGAATATCGTGGTACTAGCTGCACAAAGCCTTATCTATCAGATGAATATGAGGGGAAGAACTAAGCAAAGAACAAACCAGGAACTGATTTGAGTATGCCAGAACCAAGAGCCACAGAGAAGTGGTCGAGGATAAAATAAAATAAGAGAAAACAAAAATTAAAAAAACACCCAACCCTCCCGTGAGGCTTGTGTCCCTCTGTGACCCTGAAGACTATACCGGCGGGGGTTATACCCCTGGCAGGTACTACCAAACCAGGCAGTTTTCAGGTTAGAGGCCAGTCTAAAAGCAGCATTGCCCTCACCCATTGGCAGTAGGATGATTGGATGAAGATTGGGCCGATTTGTCATACATATGAAGGGTGTTTCTGCCTATGCAAATTATGACATATTCAATAGATACAGTCGGCAACGCGTCATAGTTGGGGGGCGTGGTCGGCGTGGGGGAAAGCAGCGCGACCATCCTATGTATTTGAATGACAAAAATGTCATATTGCGAGTCATTTATGCCTGCCGACCGGCAACGGTACATTGCAAAATTAACTGTAATAGGTTATGATTGCCCTTATTTAATTAAAAACTGGGTCAATGACCCAACCAAATGGCCGGAGGTGTCGTTTCCAGACTATTATATCTGGTTGAATCTTCAGGTAAGACATCGCGGAAGCTAACGGCAACACAAGCCTGTAACTCAATCAACTTGCGTATAAGTTACTATAAGTCCATAAAACCATGTCACTTACCAATTGTAGGTATGCTTCACTCCAAACTATTAATCCTTTTGTAAAACGGTGATCATTAGTAGTCGCTACGAAGTTGCAGAGGGACTTTGCTGACATTATCCGAATTCTCACAGACTGCAGTCTGATAACCTTCAGCTGATAACGCTAATAACATCCCTTATGAAAAACAACTAAAGGAATCTTGTAGTATTTTAGGACAAAATATTATAGTAACGTTAATCCTATAGGAATACTATAGTATTTTGGGACATAGCCTAGAAGTATAGGTATTAATGAACATCACAGAAGTATTATACACTACTATAGAATACTAATAGCCATAGGATTACTATAGTTCTTTTTCGTAAGGGATAACGTCAGACAAATCTGGCCCACTGCCTAATACGAGTTTAACATCTACTACTATATCACACGGACCTCTACTCACACAGTAATCTAATAAGATATGATTAATCTTACCATTTTGTCCTCCTATCCGGTTCTGTATGTATGTAAGAAAGGCTGTAGAACTTCAATTTATAATTTGTTTGTTTATTGGTGGTACAGAAAACGACACCGCAACTCTTCGGCATGATTGTCCCATGTATTTCAATGAGCGCCAAGGCAATGTTTTCCCCCACGGGCTAAATTCACACCACGTGACGGGGCGTTCCCGGGGGCGTTCCCAGACCAACCGACTGTATCTATAAGTGTATAGCTCATGTGCATATTCAAATTAATAAAAAAAAAACTTGTAATACAAAATAAGTTACTTTTCCTGTATACTTTTACTTTGTAAAGTTTTATTATGGTAGGAATAAAGCAAAAAATTAAGCCCATTTGGGTGTATTTTGGGCATATTTGATTAGTGTATAGCTCATTTGCATAATAAAATTCATTTTCAAAGAAACTTCTAATACAAAATGTTTTACTTTTTTTGTAGACTTTCATTGTGTAAAGTTTTATTGTGGTAGGAGTAAAGGAAAAAATTAAGCCTATTTGGGTGTATTTTGGGCATATTCGATTAGTGTATAGCTCATTTGCATAATAAAATTCATTTTCAAAGAAACTTGTAATACAAAATTTGTTACTTTTCATGGATACTATCATTGTATAAAGTTTTATTTTGATAGGAGTAAAGGAAAAAAATAGACCCATTGGGGTATATTGTTGTCTGGCCTTACTGGCACACATCTCGGATTGATGCGAATTAAACATATTTCCTCAACTAGGATTTCTTAGGACTTTTAATATGTTGTTCTAGACAACTTATAGAAATGATCTATGCTGAAAAAAAATCTTTTACAATTAGTCTGTCGTAAAACGCTACTTTGCCTGGACTAAGAGGGGCTCCCACTGTCTTCGATGCAGCACAAGTTCCCTTGAAAGGGAACTGCTATTGCTATGAAATAAAATAAAATGCACTTGAATTAAAGCTAAAACAACATCTTAGTGTTGCTTGTCAAGTAATTATTTCTTGTTGCAAAGATTTTTCAAATGTACATTTACATTACATTTATTCAATTAGCTGATGCTTTTATCCAAAGCGACTTACAATTGCTATATATGTCAAAGGTTGCACGCCTCTGGAGCAACTAGGGGTTAAGTGTCTTGCTCAGCGACACATTGGTGTCTCACACCAAAGACATGTGTCTCATCCACTGTGCCATCACAACCCCTAATGTTTTGATGGTAAAGTTATATGTCAAATTTATATGTCATCAAGAACTGAGAATGTAAATGCGTACCTTAAAATGCAATCTATGTCGCTTTGGATAAAAGCATCTTCCAAATGTATAATGTAAATGTAAATTTTATTTACAATGCAATGCAGCATTTCATTCCAAAAATGTATTCTATATGTTGCCAATAATTCACACTTGTGTTTGTATGTGTGTGTATATGCACAAATAGTTCATGATTTAATTTTTTAAGAATTTTAATTAGATTTTAATAATGATCGATGATTTAAGAGACATTTTTATTTTATTTTTTGTCAATCCATTGAGAAAGTTCATGCATTGTCAAGTACTTTGTTGAACTCTCTTTATATCCAGTATAAGTAAGGCTGTAACTTGACTTTCTTCATATGATTTACTGCAATTGCTGCATTGATTAGTGGCATTGTTGCTTGAATTGTTGCATAGGGAGAGCTATTATTTGTTGCATTTACAGGTCTGATTTTTTGAATGTGAAGTTTTGACATCACCAGGTAGACTTGTGTGGGAGGACACCTGTAATTTGTATCAAGGTGGAGGCGATGGAGGTGGAAGCGTTGTTGAAATACATATTGAATATTAAATCAAATAACACTGCCAGACTAGCACAGCAGGTTCTTAGGCCCCAGTTCTTTGACTTTCATTAGAAAGCAATTGGTCATGCTCACAGCGGGGATTGTCGGCCGACTACATGGTTGAGCATTGTCGGCGGTTCCAGCTGTAAGTTGAGTTTTGTTGATTTCTATTTCTCTTTCTTTCACATTATTCATGTGCTCAGAATGGGACAAAAACAAGAAAATAGATGGCAACCGAACACGGTTCTGGGAGATTTAAATGCCGCTTGGTTGCACTGTTGTGTCCTTGAATATGGCCAGTCACTGAGAGCCGTAGGCAGCTAGTAAAGAGAGGGGGTGGTGTGGAGAGTCCCAGCAGGCCGTTTGTCTGGACGGTGCTGTCTAACCCTCCCCTCCAGCTGGGCAGGGCTGAAAAAAGTGGAGCCCTCACTGACTGATTAGGTTTCATGTAAAGTACCACCTGGGGAGCCTATTAGAAACACCAAAGTCAATGACAACACAGACAGATGACGCACCTGCACGGCCACTGAGCATCTACATTCCCTCTATCACTTTGCTATCTGCTGGTGTTCAGTATGGCTCTGCAACCATACTTGACTTGTAGTTGGCACATTGTGTTGTTGCATTATGCAATGTTATGGCAGGGCCATGCATCGTTCAGAATTTATACATGTTATTGTCCAGTTCAGTTTCACAATTTGATTCAAATTGAGGTAGCAAATAGGAATGCAATTTGAAAAGTGCAGTTTTAAAATTAATTAAAATTCAACAAATTTAGGTTTGCAGGGTTTATGATGGATGGATGGATGGATGGATTGGGCATGGACAATCCAGTTCAAATTCACACGTATGAAGTGAAATGGAGCCAATTCGGAAGTTCTGAATGTTGCATAACAATGCATTACTAGGCCTCCTTATTCATCTCCTCGGTCTTCCTGTGCTGTCTACTGTATAGACCACTGTGACTCTGTTAATCAGGAAGCCGCTGAACAATGAACTTCTGCCCAGCCAGATCTGTAAGCAGTAAAAGACAACCCTTTGTTTCTAAAATAAGAACTGTTTGACATTTGAGAGGAGACACAGCCTGTTCCTATGAAGTCCGCCGGCATCGGAGAACAGACCGGAACCCTTTAAGTTATTTCCAGCCTCTGTGAATACCAGTTATTGTGAACGTGTAATTACAGGCCTAGACGCTGCACTTAATTCCCAAACAATATGGTGTACTTATACACAAGGACATAAAATTATACTCAACCCACCATCTAAAAAATGTTGTCAGAGTGTGGATGCCAAAGCTACCGTACAGTGGCCGCCAAACCCTCTGCCACCAACCTCTTCTGCTTTCTCATTATCCAAAGGCCCTGCTCCATGGCCCTAATGATGATGATGGAGAGGAGGCTGCCTCCAACCGACCACAATGCCTTTCACAGCTCAAACAATATCATGCCTATAAAATGGTGACCAAAATAGACATCACAACTTGTTTGGTTTAGGGAGAACATTTCATTTCAGCAAAGTGGGGTTTTAGAAAATGATTTTGAACCTATTGTAACCATGTTATCAGTCATCAGTCATGAAATCAATTTTCTAAAACCCCACTTCACTGAAATGAAATGTTTTAGTTCAGAGCGTTTTGAATGGTCATCCAGTTTTAGAAGCTCTCCTAAAGCAACAACAACTTGAGAGAATGTGATCCTGCTCGAGCTTCCCTTAAAAATACCGTTGTAACATAGCAGAAAATTTTGCTATTTAAAAACAGAAGCTATGTTTTCGTAGCGAAAATGAATTGTCCCCTCATATAGATAATGCCCTTTACTTACAAGGGGCTCCAGGGGCTCATTTTGACTATAGTAATGGAGGACAATGAGAGTGTGTTCTGGGTCCCTCCTCCTCTGAAATGTGAGTTAATGTGTTTGCTTTTCCTCCCTGATCATTTTAGCTCTTGCTCTGCTGTCAGGAGGACTGAACTGAGACTCCCTCAATTATTAGAGGAAATGACAAATAAGTACTTCCAGTAGACGAGAAGAAGTGAAATGAAAAGGGACACGCGTCAGAGGTTTCAGGAGAGGAAATAGGAGGGACATTTATGGAGTCGTACAAAGGATGGAGTGTTTCAAGCAAAATGCATAGCACCCAGCTTTTTGCAAAGGAATTGAGAGGACTCTGGGTCTTCTTTTTTTATCTCTCTCTTTCTTGGACAAACTGATGAAGTTCCTGAATTGTCAAATAGCCCAACGACAAACCCCTATAATTTCCCCTATGCCTCAACAGAATAGCATGTCCTTCAAAGGAAGTCTGAAACGGACCCCTGTTTGAAAGGACTAGTGTTTATCCTCAAATCCCATTCTGGTAAGAAAAGTCGTCCCTCTGCCCTTAATCGGTGGAAATGTTAGCAGCATTTGATTTCGATGCACATTGTAGAGGGCAGAAGGCAAGTGACAGTCACTGTATTGCCAGCCCATTGGCTTGGGTCTCGTCTGTGCCACCAAGCTGGAGAGGCTGCCAGTCAGCATTAGGCCAAGGATTCCCTGAAGAGACAGCCATTTCACGCAACCAAGAAATTATGCCATTTGAGAGCAGAATTTGATAATATGCTTATTTTCTTCGTACAGCCGCAGGGAGAGGGGGAGAGAAAAAGGGGAGTGGTGGAATTATATGCTACGTTAACTTTGAAGACATCTCTAAGGCGGCGAAAAACGTCGGAGAGCATTTTTCTTAACTCAGACTGGCTGCTGTGCCTGAGAATAGAGAGAGAGAGAGAGAAGGATAGAGAGTCACTGTGACTTAAACGTCTCTGGAGACTCGTACATCCTAGGTCTTTATGTCCTCTGGAAAACGTGCATGTGGTTTATCTTCTTTGAAGTGACGACTCAGCTCAGTGTTTGAAAGAATACACTCATTTCACATCATTGAAATGGCTGTATTCCAGCAACGGTTTGCTTTGAAGAGTAACAAAATCAATATTATAATTAAAAATAAATAAATAAATAAAACAGAGGTTTTCAGTTTATATTTTGAATGTAAAAAAAAAAAAAAACCCTTGTAAGTAAAGGAAATGAAAGCACTAAAAATTGTACTTTTCCAGATTATTGTCAAAAGTTATTTTCCCCTCTGTACTTCAGGTAAATATTTGCCTAATTTACTTCATGGTACTCAAAATGACTTCCAGATCTAATTATGTACACATAACATTTCCATACATCTTTATTTTTAGCAGACAGAACAAAACAGTAAAAAGGCACTGCTAAACTGGATACCTGCCATAAATTACACAGAAGAAAGCAGATTTCTGATCTACAAATACAAATTTACAAATTTGATCCACAAATGCTGTAACATGTTTGGTGGTCATACTGAAATGCTAAATGTAGAGTCTGGCCTCTCTAGAAATCAACACATGATAGTAGCTGTTTCCGGCACCTCTGGCATACGACTAACTGTAGCGGTACCGTGTGATGTGTTCTTGCTTGAATACAGGTATTTAGTGCTGAATTCCAGAGTATAATTAGCCTGGTTAAAACCAGACCATTCTCAGTTGTAACTGAGTTATGGTCTGGCAAAGTGGCATAGACAAATCATTTCCAGAGGGGCGTCACCAATGGACGTCGCGGGTAGACCTAAAACCAATCAGAGCGATGAAGGAGATGACGTATGCAGTGGCGGCTGGCAGAGAAACATCTCCGAGTGTTGTTCTTTGCTCGGTTTTTAACAAAAAGGAAACGTTCAAATCGCTTAAAACAGACATGATAGCTGATTCGAACGAGTGATGTTCGACGGCGGCATCCATCTTTGTAATGTAGGCTGCAAAATCTGCTTCAAAATCCCAGCGTTGTCGTCATCGTGTAAAGCCAGCCCCAACGTTTTTGATTGGTGCCCCGATTTTGACGTATTGGAAATGGGCTTGAATGAGCTCTTTGCCAGACTAACTTTCAGAGCAAATTTTGTCTGGGGTTTCCCAGGCTAGAGTATACTGGATTATACTGCAGATTCAAGAGCAAGAAGGGCTCTTCAAGGTAAACATTACTGCCTGCCTAAACAAGTCAAGCATTTTGACTTAATTTCTATTCTTTAATTTTCACTTCCACAATGATGTCTGCTTTTAAAAGACATACATTGGTTGAAATTACATTCACACCAGGTTAACTAGGTCAAAAATGAGCTGTAAAAAAGTATTTCTCAAGTTCCTAGCTCGAAATAAAAAGAGATTTGTCCAAATTTGTACACATAATTAGTCATCAGCAAGCAAGCTTCATTTTCAAACTATCAATCAGGATTAGATAGACACGCCAAAGCTAATAATTGCACCTTTTTTTGTTACCATGGATGTATTCATTGATTATTACTGTGAAACTGAAAGCACCACTGAAATGTGCGCTTCATCTTAACGATGAGGAAAACTAGCTTCAACTGAGGCACATTTGGACATAAACAAAAGATCAACACGAGGATGTGGAGAAGACAAACACATGCTGGAAAAACAAACAAACCCACAATGAGCTGTTGCCGGGCGGCTTTATCTCCATGTGTTCCTGTTTGTTTGTTCTGCTGAGAAGAGGGCTGTGGATAAAATGTCATGAAATGATAATTGAAGAACTCTTGATTACACAACTCTTCGCATTACAATTCTCAGGTGGTTGATGAGAATCATAGTGTGAGATATGTGAAATTCTTGTTTAGGCTTTACCTGATCTGTTCATGTGCAAACAAGAACAGAAGCTAAAATGCTATTGGCCCTCCATCCAGTTATACTGATTTGATCTTACTGATGTCAAATATCCATGGCATGCAGTGACAGTTTTACAATATCCCACAGGACATAATCAAAAAACCCATGAGAGACAGGATGGCTATTCTCTTGTCAGGCCATAATGGGGTCACCTGGGAACCTGTTGAGTTTGACGAGGTAAATAAGTCCCAGGATGGCCAATGTCATGTGGAAAAATACAAGATGACCAAATACCCTGGGCAAATCTGAACATTATTTCAAACACAATGTGTTTGGTTGTTAAAGAATTAGATCACTTGATCAAAATAAAAATGTCCAGATAATTTTCTCACCCCCACATCATCAAAGATATTAATGTCTTTCCCTCTTCAGTCGAAAATAAATTACGTTTTTTTTTTTTTTTTTTTTTAGGAAACGTCTCTACACGGCTGGGATCGTGTAGAGCCCTTTGAAGCTGAATGGAAACTGCAATTTGGACCTTCAAACTGTTGTACCCCATTGAAGTCTACCATATGGAGAAAAATCCTGAAAAATGTATTTTCGACTGAAGAAATAAAGAAAGACATGAACGTCTTGGATGATGTGGGGGTGAGTAAATTATCATGAAATTTTAATTGTGAAGTGAACTAATACTTTCGAGGCCCCTTCACACCGACAATGATAACTATAATGATAATAGTGTCCACACCAGCGTTTTTTTAATCTGTCGCTTTAAATGCTTAAGCTCATTATAGCAGGATTGATTCTGATTGGCTGTCAATATTTTTACCGTTCATCAGCTGGATAAAATCGTTCTGAAAGTGATTCCAGCTAAATTGTTTCTCTATAGTTGTGTGGACTCTGCTATTCTTTAATACTGAAAATGAATTTAAGAACTATGAGATTTTAAAGTATTTTAGACATTAAAGTGCACTTCAAATGTTTATCCAAACAGTTATGTTATTATTTAATCACCCTCATGTCATTTGCTTTGGTCAGTTACTCACACATATAGCTTTAGAAGACTTTGCATATAGCTCACAAGTCAGGAAAACCATGTTTATGGTGCTTCTGTGTCCAGTCTAAGTGCACATTATTTGCATATAACACCAGAACAGTTTCTGTTTGGTTGAAGAAAAAAAAGTGTCAAGCTTTTTTGGAGAAAAATGAGGCTGAGTAAATGGTAGATATTTCATTTGTTGGTGAACTAACATGAGAAGTTTTGATTTCATTGACCTACATTTTAAAAACGAGTAACAAACTAATTATAATGGGAACTTTAATATAAGAAAATTAGGTATACTTACTAATCACCTAAAGTCACGATTGTTACGTGAAAACGGAAAACGGATTAAAGTCTATCTCCCTCAGCGTGGGCTACAGACTTCATCAGGTGCAACAACTGATCAAGAAAACTCATGTATCAGCCAGGCATGGAGCACAGTCCAAATGCTTCAACATTAATCAAACATAATTGGTGCTTAAAGACTTAAATTATTTATTATTGTGAGATCTGACAGTGCTGCTCAGAAGCAAATTGGGATCATCTTCCATGACCACTAAGGATTTGGAGATTAAGCCAGAACTAAGTTTATTTCCTCCATACGGCTTTTATCCCTGCAAACGAACCGTTTAAACGGATCACCCGCGACAGATAACCACGTTACTGTAAACGAGAAATGAGGCTGTTCCTCTTAAGATCCTCTTCTCTCCCTCCACCCCCCCCTTCACCCTGGTCTAATTGTGCCATGGATCCCCGTGGGTTTAGATGTTTGACACTGCGAAATGCTCTTAAATCCTCCTCGCTTCCCTCTTCCTTGCGCTGCGCTCCCTATCTAGAGCCAAAAGGATGTATGTCGAATTCGTAAATTTATCACTTTGCAAAACGGTGCATTAAATGAGTACGGACACGCTCTGATTTGAAATGCTGACTTAAGAAAATAAGTTCTGATGTTTCAAAATGAGTTTGGATCATGGTGCCAACCCTCCCCCCCTCGGGCCTCCCCTCACACCCTCCTCTGCCTCTCGTCCTCTCTTTTCGTCTTCCGGCAGTGTTTATCTGTAATCTCTCTCTCTCTCTGGCTATAGTCAATCTAAAAAGTCCACTGCTTTCACTGTCTCCTCCAGTCCTATACATGCAAACGTCATCCTATCTAATGATTAGTGTTTATATGCGGCTGGATAAACTGAAAATTAAGTAGATTAATTAATTAATCTGGTGCTTTGATGTTGTTCTGATTTAAAGAATCCATTATACTATGGCAGACTCAAATATGGTATTACAAGACCCCAATGTTCGCAGTTTTACTTTGTATTTAAATCACTAACTGAAGACATAATCCATCTTAATCCATCAAAACTGCTATGTTAACTACTACAAAACATGCAGTGTTAGTTTTATTTTCAAAGTGTAATCCCATTGGTCTCATTTCTTTGAGACGACATGAGCCCAATGGCGCTCTGTGGTGTTCTTCAAAAAGTCTGATGACCTGCTGACACAAAGAACAAAAAATGTAATTGCTATAGGTTTCACTTTATATTGTATATATTTTACTTAAACAAGTATTTGTTTTTTTTTTTTGTTTTTTTTTTTAGTTAACTTAATGTGGCAATAGGAAACTCTCAGTCAACACAAGGCCCAAGGAGAATCAGATTTGATTAAGAAATTATCATTATCTTTTATTTGTGACCAATCTAAATGTATATTCTTCCTACGTGACTACTTATTTAAATCATTTTTTTTTAACTTGGTTTATGTGAACACAGAACAACATGCAATATTGCAACAAAAAAAAAAAAGAAAAAGAAAAATACCTAATTCATCCCTTTTTGTTGAGTCTTGTAAAGATTTGTACAGTTCTGTTACTTTTAAGTGTTTTATTTATTTTTTGTCTCAAAAATGGACCTAGCAGTTAACACACTGAGCCAAGTCTGCAAAGCTCACATTTGCTTTCTTTGGCGATATATGTACTTTCCCTCTGATATGTTCTTTCTTGGATTGCAGATAAAGTTGCAGTATAAATCATGCTTTCTGAACCTCTCAAGTCCCAACTCAGTGAATAGAAATCTGTATAAACGTCTGCCATAGATTCAGCATCCTCAAGAGACATTCAGACAAGACTGTGAAAGGCTTTGATGACAACCAAGACCAAAAAGCCCCCTTTTCCAGGGCCGATTTACACTGAGAACTTTCTATCTTCCTGAATCTTTGGTCACCACTGCATTCTTTTATCTCTCTGTTCCCTCTATGAGTTTGGACAGTGTATGCGACCTGCAACAGTGCCTAGTCTAGACCCTGCAGCCTTGATTGCTTTGTGTGCAAGGTCATGCTGGACACATAATATAGCTTGTCTAGCAAAGCAAGGTCAGAACCAATGGTCTGTATAATAATATAGTATCTAATACACATCACAGTCCCATTAAATCCATACCCTTAACTAAAACGCCACTGCTTGGGACGTGTTGAAATGATGTGCTGAGATTCTGTTGCAGAGCCTCTCCTCTTTCAACAAGTAAACAAGTCATAATTAATTGTACAGTGTGTAAATTTATACCAGAGGCACGTAGGCCATCTAAACCCTCACCGCAAGGAAAGGTCTTGGCAAATAGCCACAAATTATTTTTAATGTGGCCTTTTCCTGTAAGGCCCAATAACTGTGTTTTCTGTGTAATGTCTATAAATCCAGATTTTTTTTTTTCTGTCATATGAGATCATAATAATATTTCAGTGTCACCAATGTGTTGATTATCCAATATAAAGCATGAGTAACACAACAAGACTTTGAATCATATGATGGCCACGGCAGTGACAAAAGTGAGAACGATGTCATAGATAGCTCTAGCAATGTTTACAATATGCGCTCTTAATATAGATGGTCTAAAAGGGTATGGGAAAGCTTTTCAATCTACATGCCGAGACATGCTTACACATGCACTCACCCATGTTCTCTTTGCTTTTCTGATTTAGTAGCCCCCACAAGTGTTGGGGGGTAACGGATTACAAGTTACGTAATGTGAGTTATGTAATCAGATTACTTTTTCAAGTATCAAGTAAAATAATACATACACTCTAAAACAATGGGCTCTATGCACGGCGTTATTTCCGGTGAAGGATTAAGGATGCTCGATAACTTCCGCCGATCATAGAGTCCAATGCAATACCGAGAATTTATATTGAATTTTATACTCCATAGTTATACTAATGAAACGTTAGTCACAAAAACAGATAAAACAGACACCCCTCGTTGTGTTTATGCTTCTTTTTAAAATTATATTAAATAAACATAACTATATATAAAATTACTTCTAAACGTATGTAGGTTTCGTTTCAAAGACGGGAGGACAGTAAATATTGAAGACTCTGCCATAATCCCGTTTTCTCCGGTTTTCCTCCGCTTTAATCTACACAACCGGAAATGGACGAGCATCCTTACGTCAAATGCGGAACTTATGCGTGCATATAGCCCATTCTGGGTTGTTTCAACCCAAATTTGGGTTAAACATGGACAAACCCAAATGTTGGGTTAAAAATGTAATTTAAAAATTTAACCCAACTTCAACTTTAACTTTCAACTGTACATTTTTTAATTACATTTTTAGCCCAACATTTGGGTTTGTCCATATTTGACCCAAATTTGGGTTGAAACGACCCAGGATTTTTTAGAGTGTATTTTTCAATTTACAGCAAAATATTTGAGTTATTTTTTTTTTAAATAAGTAACGCAAAATACTTTGTTTTCCCATTTACAGTATTTACTGACTCCTCTTTTGCCCCCATGTTGAAAAAAAAAAATCAGAAGTAATATGCAGAGAAGTTGTGTGCACTGTGTGAATGTGATGGTTATTGTAGTTGTAGACTAACATGCATGCCATTTACTGATCTCACTTGCACACACACATTTTTTTTTTTTTTTTTTTTGTAGTTGTTTTTTTTTTTTTGGCAGTAACATATTGTAATGCATTAATTTTAAAAAGTAACTTTCCCCTATAGACCTGATGCACCAGAGAAACGTGGGTGCCGTCATCTTTAGAATATTGTCTTTGAACTTCCGTTTTTGCGCTCGCTCTGTATATTTCTATGGCATCGCTGTCGAGGAGTAATTAGCTGGTGGATTTACTTATTGTAGGGTTAACAAAAGTTATCATGAGCATTGTAATGTTTATCATAAGGATTGTAAAGCAGATGTCTTTACAAATGTCGACTGGGAATTTTTTTTTACGAGCAGTTCATTCACACCTATGCAAGATCGCTGTGAAAATACAGACCGGAAGTCAAAAGACAACGAGCGCAGTGCTGATAGGGGCGGGGCTACATAAAGTCTATGCTGGTAGGCCATTCATGAGTTAGAAAATACTTCTTGCAAAGTTAACAAAATGAATCATGTATAAGCAGTGGTATTGATTGAATACACACAGGAAAATAACATTACTCTTACACATGGACATATACATGACATAAAAAGTTGTGGATTCGAAAGATTCCAGGAAGATTATTATTTTTTTTTTTTTTTGACAGAATAAGCTTTAAAATTCATAATGAAATGTATGAAATTTAAAATATTAAACTTTATCAACAGACACATTTAAACAAAATTGCTGTTCTTCACAAATTATGCACTACACACATGCAGTTTTAAAAAAAACTCTTTGCTACATTATGTACTTTCTTTTAGTTACATGTCCTATATATTTCAAATTTAGCTAAAAGTAGTGCACCTAAAGTTAAAGCAAGCGAGACCATGTCCTCAAAAACTTGATCAGGTCATCCGGCCTCAGTTCGGCCCTAAATCAGTACAAATGAACTGATTATTTAAGCGTAAAATCCAGTCTGTGCCAGGTGCGTGCTCTCAAAGGTGCGTTAGATGGAGCAAGTCAAGGCGTTAACATAAGGCCGGAGCGTGGATGTAGCAGCGGGGTCTTTGAACCCTCCAGGTGCAGCTGTATGTTGACTGATGGAAACAGGCTTCGGCCCGCGATGGCAAAGCCTCGGATGCACTAAACAGGCTCCGAGAGGAAGAATCGTTACACTTTGACTTGTTTATCAAAGAATAAGTTACTGAACAATGCATTTTTTTCCAGGAGATAGCTGAGGTCGAGAGTTTGTGTTTCTGTGTGTCTGAGACACTCCAGTGGGGTCTTATTTGGCAGTGGGAGAACACAACTGCATCTTTCGTGAACATCCGCAGGCAAGTTCGCAATGTGTTTTCCTCTGTGTGTAGTTGCAAAAACCCTCTTTCTTTGAGCAAAGAGTGTGTGTGAGTAGGTTTACACACATGTGCGAATCCCACCGGGCCTATAGTCTGCGTCAAGCTCCATTTTATCCCCTGTTGTTTTGCTATTCAAAAGCTGCTGTCCTTGTCTCCATCTATGTGCCCACATACTCATTAAAAACAAATATGTCCTCATTAGCAACAAGGCATAGATTACACGTGTACACATCAGTCTGCCGAGCACATTCGCGCAAACATATCAGCCCTCCTGTCGTGGATCGCAAAGATGTTTTTCATTTTACTTGTTTTATATCTCACACGACAGCGTGATGAACGCATTAGCACTTAGTTATAGAAATGCTATACCTCTCATCATTTTCACCCTATTTCCTTTCATATACGTCGCAGGAAATATAATCAGTGCAGAACTCAAGTGGAATGGCAGCATAGCTAGAGGGTTCTGTCGGGTCAGCAGGGGTGGGGAAAAATGGAAGGCAAAAGGAGGTGAATGAAAAACAGAAGTAAAGCGAGTCTCCTCAGCTTTTTGCCCTCTCTTTACACTTTCCTTACTCCAGATCCATCTGTACCCCGCAGCACACCACTACTCTTTCTGGGGGAGAATTGAAGAGAGCAAGGAGCAAGCGTTCCGCGCGCTCTGCACTTATTGCCTTGGGCCGTGATGTGATATCCTCCTCAACCTCTGTGAAGCTTCCAGTGTCTCCTCCTGCAGATGTCCAGGAACATCTCAAAGCGCAAGGATGTTTTCAAGGCCTTGTGTGGCATGGGATACGTTAGCGTAATGAAGGTAAGCTCGACACATAGATAAATTGAGTGAGAGTGGTGGAAGAAGCAGCAGTTGATTGGAGGGTCACCATGCTGTGTAAAGGACACAGATTGAGATCAAGGCATGGGCTGTAATTAGTGAGGCGATGCTCTGAATACGAGCCCCACTGTGCAGTGTGGGGATGCAACATGTTAATTGCTACCTTTATCAACGCACGAAAATACAGCAGGAAGCGTTCATTCAAACCTTATGAAGGTGCAGACAAGGACGAACTTTGACATGAAGACAATAATGAACAAAATGTGTTTTGGTGATATTGTTGTCATGCTTTGAATGCATGGCAAGGGCGGATTAAACAATTGCATGTCCTGATGCAACTGTATCATGTATGTTGAGATGATTAATTAGCTCATTTGACCTGAACTCTTATTGAACTCTGAAAAGGAACCCATGCTAACTTTACATGAAAACTGAATTTGCTATCGATTCAGTTTGTAAATATTTCAGCAGTCTTGTATTTCTGTATGTTGTCACTAATTGGTTTAACACTGTGTCCTAACTACACACGACGCAACGCCGCGACACACGATAAAAGGTATCTTTTCCATGTTAATCAAGAGTTTTTGTCCTAACCAGACGTGACGGCGACACGCGAAGTTTCTAATTTAGAAACGGTTCCTAACAGATCCGCCCACACATAGATCTCATTGGATGGAAGTTTTGCGTGTCATGAATATTTAATCATCAAACATGGACGACGAGGAACTGATTGTCGAAGTTCAAAGGCATTAGGTCACTGTGCCATAAGCGATAACGGATAATTTACCTCAGATTTTGAAAGCAATTAATATAGCATTCAAAATTAATTCTATGCAAACATACGACTGTACTTCATAACAAAATTAGCCAATGAGTATATTTGATTATGTCCTTACCCATTTCCAATGCGAGTGCGGGCCAGTAGTGTGCTTTCACAGAGAGACTCTGCCCACACGCTGTTCTGAATGGCTGATTTTTGATTGACGTGTGGCGTCTCACAGTCGCGTCGCGTTTAGTGTGGACAGACTTGCTGTCGCTGGAATTTTAGCGTGTTGTGTGTAGTTAGGACACGGTGTTGCGTGCAAATTTTTTGGGGTAAAGCAAAAAAAAAAAACCAGCACATGTAGATTTGTTTACCATTCAAAAATGTAGGGTCAGACAGAATCTTTTTTTAAGAGATGGATACTTTTATTCAGTATTTAGGATTAAATTGATAAACATGGACAGAATACATTAATCAATTTACCAATAAAATACTAATAAAATGAAATTTAAAAAATGTTGTTCTACTTAAACTTTCTATTCATTAAGAATCCTGAAAACAATAGTTTACAGATCACAGTTTACACACACACACACACACACACACACACACACACACACACACACACAAAAAAAAACTGTGTGTATCTTTTAAAAATATAATAAATATGTATATTAAGATTTTTTTGTTTGTACAAATGTGCATGACCTTAAAAGTATTATTCAATATCAGCTGACTCCCTTTTTACATGTATTATTGACTTCAGGCTTTAATATCCTGTTTTGATACACACAAGATACACACTTGCTTGTACTATCTGAAGACATCTGACTCTGTGACATGCTGTTGTACTCGTTTTTGTATGTATTTCATTTTTAAAAAAAGGTCTCTCGTGGGCCCTCCAGACTTGAAATACTTGGCCATGGCCAATGGCATGCCTTCAAGCGACATACTACGTTCACTCAACCTCAAGGCTGGTGAAACCTTCTGCAGATATGTCAGTCATTGATCCCTCTAGCGTGGACATGGTCAGGGGACATTTATATCATGTCTGGGCTGAAACCGACTTGCCCCTGGAGACTATAGACTGGTTGTTTTGTCTTGGGAAGTGGCGCTCACTGCTATGATGGAAGCCAGTCGGTTTGTTGACATGGTGGTATGGAATGTTACACCTTGTCAAGTTGCTCCAGTAGACAAAATGTCTTTCAGTGACTGTGTAAAGAGATGCCTCAGGATTTTCTTTGTCAAAGACACATCAGAGAAGGTTGTACAAAAGATGTTTTTAGAGCTCTCTAGAGAAAGAATTCCTATAGGGTCTGTTCTGGTCGCCTCGCACTATATAAAGGCAGAGTAGAGCATGCACTTGTCTAAACTGCTGCGATTTTTAAGTCAGCAAACTTTCCAAACATGATAAAAAACTGGCAAAAACTGTAAACAGCCCACTTACCATTATGTAATTGAAAATAAAAAGAAAATAATACTCTGTTTCCCCTCTGTGCCACCCTCTCTCCCTTTTTTGACATTTATCTTTAGTTAGAAAAGGCGAGCATGTAAATTGCCAGAGACAAGTGTTTGCAGGATTATCTTTACATACTCTGAGATTAGTGGAGGATGTTACGCCATGGTTGTCGGGAGAAATTAAAATTAATAAAACAAAGGGCTAATGAGAGTATGGTGGATATCTTAAATACCTTCTGCACCTAGGTTAACTGGGTTTGAAGTCCTTTTAAATGTTGTTTTGCTCTACTTAAGGTTTCAGCCGGCTTTGAACTGGTTTAGGGGGAAAACATTTGAACATTGTCCTATAATATAATATAATATAATATAATATAATAATACCTACATTCCAGGATATTGTACAGTAGATGAATAAAACAGCTTACTCCTGGAAAACACACACAACAAAATTACTAATAGTTATTGCAATTGTTTGACTCAAAATAATTAATAAATTCTATTTAGTTTGTCGAGTGCTAATACAATGTATGTTTTGAATGATACTTGTTTTTATACAGTTTCTCAATTAATTACACGTATCATTAAAAGCAACCCATTTGCAGTTTAATTGTGGTGCTCTGTTAAATTGTTTAATTGAGTCTTTTTTTTAAATAGAGTAATTAATTTGAATCAATAACAACAGCTTATCTGTGGCAAAGAAGTGCCAAACTAATGATTTTTGTTCTTATGTCAGTTGTTTTAGTGTAATTCATGTGTAATGGTATTTAATTTGTTTTATGAGTAATGGACCTTTAACGGTTAGACGATATCTCAGTTATTTGCTAAATGTGATTCATTTTTTACAAGAACTATTAGTATACAGTAGTCATTGTTCTCACTATACTAAGAACTAAAACTATTCCCATCTAATGCACATTTTAAATACAATTCAGATAAATGTCAATTAAAAACAGTGAATTTCAGCTGTAGAGAACTAAATCAAAATAGCTGCGCAAGAGCATATATTAGATTGATTTGGAAACCCTTAAAATAACTCTTGTGACCAGAATATCTCTCTCTCTTTCTCTCTCTCTCCGAGTCTTGCAGACACAGTGAGGAATCTGATGAAGTAGTGTTGCATTTTTGTTTGTGGGTCTGTTGCAAGTACCGTGCTGGAAATCTCTCGGCACCAAGATATATAAATATGCCTTAATATCATAAAGGATTTGCTAAAAATAAATAAATAAATAACCAGCCAGTGTAAAGTATTTTGTTTACGCACATGTCCTTCTCCTCACAGAAACAGTAAATTGACTGATTTGTTGAAAGGTGTCCATGAGCATGACAAATGCTGCCATGCATGATAGTGTTGTTCATTATCAAGTGAGGAGCACTTCATTATTGCATCGTGCCACAATGTGAGCCAACAATAATAAACAAGACAGGTTCTTCTGAATGCTGCCATTCAATGACATTTTTTAACATGCATTTTTAATAAGAGCCTCAAGTTATTTGTCATTTGCAAATTCGTCTGACAACCTGCCATTGTTTAATGAATCCCAAGATCAGATTCCGAACAGGTGGCGTAAAACATACTATGCCACTAATATTTTAAACCCAAAAAGTTGGGGACTGAGATAAACATCAGTACGGATCTCGGCACTATTTATTACCCCATTATAAGTGTGCCCTGGAAGAGTGACGTTAAGTTTAACACAAAGTGTTGGCTTAAAGGATGTCTAACAGATGGCTTACAAAACCCAGGATGTTTTTGAAGGGAAAGACCTCAGCTTACATTATTAAGCTGTCACATCTGCACATAGCAAATATGCTGGCAGGGATAAAATCAAATGAACAGAGTATAGCAGCAAGGGAGCGGTACGAATGAGGAAAAAAAAAAAAGAAAAAGACCCGGACAAATCTCTCTCTTGCTAAGTTAATACGGAGGTCAGCATTGCGCTTGCCAAAGCAAGACGATATGAACTTTGCATGCGTGGAGTTCATCCCTCGTTCCTTACCCATCAATGCAGCAGCTCATTTAAGCCTTCATTAGACCTGCAGAGAAGTGACCTCAGCCGATGTCATCAAACACGGGTTCATCTCGCATGGCCTGGCAGCCTATCGTGTGCAGAGCTGATGGCTTGGAACAGGTATTTGGGACGAAACCGAAAGCAGATGTTTCGCTTTAAGACCTCTTTTAGAAGTCTAATGAATCTGAAAGTTAAGGCCTGTTGATCCAGAGCTGTTTGATTTGCCAGTGGAAATGGGGCATCACATTCATAATGAGAAGCATTACCTAATCACAGTAAGGCAGCGTGGGCTGTGGGGGAGTGGTGGACTGGGGGGAATTGGGCTGGGAAATGAGTGCTTCTAATGCCTCCTGAATGTTGCGAATGAATCATTGGTGCTGAGTACACACTGCAGAGTCCAATTGATGTCTCATTTCCTTTATCCTACCTGGATGCGGAGAGCACTTCAAACTTGCAATCAGGGAGACCTTAGAGAAAATCGCTGAGACCTACGCAGACCTTTGAACGGTCATGTAACTGAGTGTGGGTTATGCAAGATTTGCAAGACTGTGATGGTCAGTTTGTGTGTTTGTATGTACTGGGAGTAGGATACATTTTAACATGCAATACTAGGTGTTTTCAAATGTGCATCTACATGGATGGCATCATATTTCAGTTTTAAATACTGAGAACTGGAGTCCATTTACACGGTGATACCGTTTTTGGGGCTTAAAAACGCAAAAAAAGTTTCTCCACCGTCGCGTTTCCATCTAAAGGGTAAAAACGCAAAAGTCTGCTAGACAGTGAAGGCACAGATCTGCTCACGGTGGCTTTCGTTGTGTACACGTTTACGGCACAGGCTTGCGCCAGTACAGGGAAATAACAATTACAGCAATAACAACCTGTGTTTAACTTAATTATTGCTTGTTTGTGTAATATTCTGAGTTTGCATTCAACTCTTTTTTTTATTCATTTTGAAGGATCGTGAACCTGTTTTTGTGTAAGTGAGATTAGTAAATGCATATTGACATTTAGTCTATTACTACAATTAGCATCATGTTCACACAGCGCACAATGATTCTGTGCCTTACGAATTCTCTCAACACTGGGAGGTGTCAGTCACGAAAATATACAACAAAGTACATTATTTGAAAAAGTAAATCAGATATTTTGTTGTAGACTTTAAAAGTAATGTATGACTTTACTCGTTAATTGAAAAAAAGTAATCTGATTATTTAACTTGCATTACCCCCACTATTCCTAATATTCATGAATTTGAGAATGGGCACTCACTATTTCAACTTGGTCCCCTCACTGTCTGTAAATTTCTATCTTTGTTAATTTTGCAGTTCAAAGTATGTATATATATATATATCCTTCTTAGATCCCATGCCTCTCATGCCGGACAGGTTGGAATCCTGCTCAGAGCAGGTCGAGTGGGAACAGGTACATTTGGTGCGGTGACCCGGATTGGAGTAAAGTTTAGGGATGTTATTGTAACTGAGACAAGCTAGTAAGAGCTGTGCTTATGAACTCCCCTTGCCTCATGAGGCACACTGGCGACTGACACTATAAGCTGCGGTCTTTAGTGTCCTTGTTAGTGTACCTGCCTCCCATGCCAAAAACGCCCATTAGAATCCCGCTCAGAGTGGTACGAGTAGAAACGGACGGGTAAGCATCTTTTTCCCACATTTTATTTAGGTCAAAAGTTCTTCATTATTAATTTGCATTGGTAGAAGCATACCCTACCAATTTTAATCCTTTTTCATAATCCTCTTTGCTGAATTGTCACTAAATAATATCTTTTGCCGAAGCCTTTTGGGCCGAATATTGCTCTTTGTTGTTCAAAGTGTGTCATTATTAACTTTCCTCGAACCTGTTCACCAAGCCTTTCAGGTCATTGTCTCATCATATTCTCAGAACAGTAGCCAACTCTCGAAACATGAGTTTGTAGCTATTTGTGCTCTTTTTGGTTGCGAAGTGGTGGGACACTTTAACCTAATAGACCTTAATGCTTATGGCTCTCAGAGGCGGTAATTGCACCCCATATCTGTCTGCCCTGACCTCTCTCGCCACTGCTGTGTTTTGACAAGAGCAGCTCTTTCAGCTAAGCAAGTGGACTCGTTGCCACCAGAATAGAGATGTGATGATGTCTTTTGCAGTGTTTTAAAATGTCTTTGTTCTATTTATATGAATAATGTTTTGGAGAGGATACTTAAAAAGGTAATTAAACATGTCTTTAACATATTTCTTTTCAAACTTCAATATAATGAATTGTGAAAGTCCAATGTCATTTTCTATTTGTCATGTTTTTAATCGAAAGAAAACCACTGGTCTTTTCTTCTATAGCCATGGCAACATGAATCCATACCAAGGTATTTAGAAAAAAAAAAAAAAACACTGTCATTTTAACATACGCAAAGTGATAATAAACAGACACATAATCATCGTTATAATTCAGTTTCGACAAATTAAAGGGGCAGCTACATAGCCATGACCATTGACATGTCTTACACCTCTGAGCTTTCATCCTGATGGCTTCATTTGTCACTCTGCACTACCGCTAAAACAGCATCATGCCAGCTATGGTGAGATTAGAAAATTACACAAATGGAAGGGTGGAAAGGTATAATTGAAAATGGCAAATGGTTGAATGGGGAAGACATTTAAAATGAGTGCTCTGTGCTGTTAGGCTGGCAGGATGTTGGGAAGCCTTGGAGGGGCATGCTAAAGAATCATTACACTTTGTGACAGGGCTCCAGGACAGCGCCCGTTGGAGAAAGCTGGCACGTCGTGCCCAGACAAACAAGAGTGGAGTTTAATCACGGAGATTACTGCAGTGCCGCTGCTGCCATGACAGGGACTAATTGAGGAAATACAAGACACCTTCTAATGAACATCTAATTAAAGCCACACAATGTCCCAAGAAGCATCTCGAGGAACGTACTAGGGAAAATAAGACATGGCATGGTGCCTTCCAGAGCGTAAGTGGTACTTAAGCCGCTTTGTCTTTGTGGCTTGTTTCCTGAAAGCATTGTTATGCATTACTTAAATACATTTGGAGATTTGAGAAAGAGTGATAACTGTCAGCCAGCAGCACCTCCCATTTAAGTATGGACATTGTTATTATGAGCTGTAGCGATCCAAAACGTGAAGTTTAGAAATTTGTGTTTTTAGATTTCAAGAAAAAAAACAAAACAAAAAAAACATCTAATGTCCCTATTCCGTAATGAAATAAAATACAGTACAATTTATATAATATATATGACCTGGCCACATGTATTTTTGCAAAAGAATGGCCAACGTTCGGCCAAGCTGTCTCCTGGAGGACCTCCTGAGGATGGTGTCCTCATTTTGGCCTCTTCTTTAACATTATCGTCTGACATGCATTCAATTTAACCAGGGTGCCAAGTTGGATGCCAAGAATGTAACCTTAAATGGTACCATAATTTGGACCACCGCTGGTCCCATTATATTTAGATTCGCAGAAGTCTTGGAGTTGCATCAGAAAATGACCCTTAGCAGCCAAGGCATGTAACAACATTATTATCTGCATTCTAACAAGCCGGAGTGCCTTTTGACATTGCCATTCAATTCTGTCTTGTATAGGAGGCATAACGAAGCCCACTCTGAGGACGTATGCCAAGGATGAGACACATTTTCAAGCTGTCAATTTGCTGGTCATTTCACCCTAATTGGGACATCACCGACCTGCTTTCCCTGAAAATATGTCATGGTTTGCCCTTGTAATTATGCTGTACCTGTCAAAGGCTGTAATATCACACCAAACAACTCAACTTTTGCTTATTTTACTAGCATAAAGCAGAGTTTCTATGAAATGTGACCTTAGAAATAGTGCATGTAATATAACACCATTTTTCAACACCATTAGAAACCATGTCTTTGTTTTATTGGGGTCTTTTTTTTTTGCACCCATTCACTCTTTGGAATATCAGTATCCACATTTAAGCAATGGAACAGATTAGAAATATCCATTGGCAAGTTTGATCTTAATATTACCAAATTTTCCATTTTAAAGCACAAGTTGTTGGTTTTTTTTTTTTTTAATTATTTTTTTTATTCATGCCCAAACAAATAAACTGAAGTTTCTGAATCCCACTAAATGTTGTGCTTTCCTTTTTATTTTTCCGAAATGCTTTCCAAGAAAGTTGGGGTAACTGGAATGTCTTATTCGTTTAGAACGCAAAAATCAGTAATCTAATTCTACATGATGGTAATTATATTACGTGATTTCCTTGCAATTTTTGTGTTTGTGGATGTTATTTATTGTGCCCTTCTGATGTCTGTGACAACATTATAGCATGACAATCCTCTGGTTTTGTTGTTGTATCATGCGTTGGATGCTAAATATGCTCATTCACTCTTTTTGTTTTCTTTTTCTTCAGAATTTTTTTTTTTAATCCAAGTACATCTTTAATATGAAGAACATCATCGATGTTGTCTGAAAGTATTTGGAGCCAACAACAGGGACAAATTATTTAGCCAAACATTAAAATATGCTAAGTATACTTACCATCCCAAATTGCACCCAAAATCACATCCATTGGGGCTATTTTTCGTCTACATGATTACTAAGAAGAACTAAATTTGTGCAATAGAAGGGATCTGGACTTTGTATAGGTTTTCCTTGGCTTTCACCCCAAATAATCTGCCACCAAGACTTAGTCAGGGATAGAGACATGGCAATAGAAACATACCCTCAGGTTAAAACCCCCTTTTTTTACGGATGTTTTAAGTGGCAATCTTTAAAATTCAAAGCATGGACATTAATTGAAGAACTCTTTAAAAATCAAGCCCAATTTACCCACATGAGCTTTAGTGAATGGGATTCACGTTATCAAATAGTCTGCCAATTTTACTCTTTACTTAGCTGCTAATATGTTTGACAAGTTCTTCAAATCAGTGATACTGAGAAGGCTGTTTGATTGGACTAGTTGTCACTTTAAAAAGGATGCCTGAGGCTGGTGATTGACTCACTCTAGATGGAATGAGAGAGCTTTGTGAGGGATGCTGCTCTGGAAGTGTCCGTTGGATTAAGAGCTATTATGGGAACATCTATTATGACACCTAAATCATCAGCTGCAAGGCGCAGCCAAATGCACCATGAAACGGACCCGAGAAGACCTCGCTCCTCACACTCCATCTGTGCTGCTTGTCACACGCTTTTCAGCGAGTGGAGACAGAGCTGCTAAGAAAGAGCGGGCTGGAGAGAAACAGAGGGATGCACATATGCACGCTCTCAATCTGTATATGTGGCGCCCAACGTAGGGCACATGAAAGGGTCTTGTTGAGCTGCTCGCTTTAGGTGAGATGCCTTTGCTTCCTCCAAACACACTTGAGGTCTTTCCATCACCTTCCTGAAAAGTAGTTTACTCTTTGTTCTGCTTCACCGCATTTCAGTTTTGTTATGAAAACAAACTGAGATTTTCTTTGTTTGACATGAACAATCTATGTCAAAGTCCCTTTATGGGAGCTGACTTATTAAATTTAGTCTTTAGAATGAATCCTGGATTATGAAACAGATATACAGTACCGAGATAACTTAGATGAAAGGTCCATACAGGGTCTCACCCCACTTGCTCTTACCTTGAGGTGAGTTCCTTCCATCTAATTAGAAGATAAAAGCTGCCACTTTCACAGTGCTCAGGGCATGCTCGGAGAAACTCGGAGAGTGAGTGAAGGAGACAGAGAATGAGTGGGGTTGAGTGCGCTCTCAGGTTGCTATGGACACCTGCCAGAGCGTTCAGGTTCGAGATCTGTAAGCACTTAGGAGATTGAGATCTATGGCATTTTCAAATGAAGTAAATTGAAAACAGTTTGTTCTCAACCAGAATAATACTTTTACCACTGCCGTTCTGCCGCGGCGGTAAATTTTAGGGTGTAATTGCTGCCTTTTACCGCTAAAAGGCGCTACAATTACAGACTTTGAAAAATGTTCGATCATTCTCTCTATTGCGTAATTTTCCGCCGCGCCGTGGATCATTGAAAGCTGGTAGCAGATGAATTCAAGTGAAACGTAGTTAAAATAATTCATAATTACAATACTGAAAGTAAATGTAATAAATAATGAAAACTTAAAACATTGCAATAGCAACATATTAGGCTACATCAATAAGGCTTTGCACCAGGGTTAAACGAGCCCGTTCTGACCCTTTGGCGTCATATAGGTGACGCCATATGACATTTCGTCGAAATACTACGCACATGGCACCCTTTTGCGTCAATATAACACACAGAACCCAAGGCGTCATACAGGTGACTGGCATCCTTTAGCGTCAATATGAGACACAGACCTAAACCTACCCATAACAGTGCGTGTTATATTGACGCTAAAGGGTGCCATGTGTGTAGTATTTCGACGAAATGTCATATGTCGTCACCTATATGGCGCCAAAGGATGAGAATGTGTTGGTTAAACAGGTCCTAAAAACAATCGAACTGATTGAACCTGCAGCTGTCAAAACAGATTTTACATATGACTGTTTCCTATGCATTTGTGACTGTTATTTAAAATATATGTAATGTGAAGCTAGTAGAGAACTATAATTGTCCAATTAATTGTAATTATTAAGAGCAACACATTTTGAGCACTATTTCATTTCATGAACATTCAGAAAGGATGCAGTTGACAAATCTAGTTTGATATGTAGAATAGCACATTTGAGCCGTTGTCGGCCGTGTTTATATAAATGTAAACCAGTGAAGTAAAATATTTCTTGACAATGTTCCACGTATCCAAAGTCTTCTATTTTAAAGCATACTCAGATAACCCATTGTTTCCCTTTAGTAGATTGGAGAGCTGTTCATGCAGCAACAGGGTGGTTGTCATCATAGAGGGTCTCCATGCAAGCTAGTGGCTGTGTCTGTGGCAACCATTGGTAATAGGGGAAAAAATAAGTTGAGGCACCAGCCGTAATCCTGCGTTCAGAAGATCCAGATGGCTAACCTTTCAGTCAAAATATTGTTTTTGGAAAGAGGTGTGTGGACTCCTACCTCTCTCTCCCGCTCTCTGTCTAGAGCTCTCGGCTTCTCCAAGCCCCCAATCCCTCCTCCTTTATTTCTCTGTACTTCATCAGATCTATTTAGGCTCAGAGTTCATCAGACTGTTCTAGAATGGAACATGAAATCGTGACGTTCTTAGCGTGCTTACCTTGCACATGTGTATGTGTGTAAATGAATGGATGGATATGCGTGTTAAACGTGGGCTCCCCTCAGTCTCCTGGGCAGGACACACACAGAGCGACCTTGTGTTAAGGAGAGGGCTGACTCGAACCTGCCCACGCCACTCAGTACCGTTGATATATAGACCACCGGTGGAATTTCCAACACAAAAACACAGTTGCTGAGAGTTAGCTGAGAAGTATGCAACATATGTCATGGCATATTTTCATTTGGGATATTCAAAATAATGAATTAGCCTAAATATTTTAAATAATTAGCCTAGACAGCATGGAGCAAACACTGCTGGAAAGATGAACTTTTTAAAGAATTAAAGGTTAAACTTTATTTCGATAGTCACTTTAGACGTTCTACTAATTATAAGTGACTTTTCAACTACATGTCAAGTAACTCTCAATAGAGTATTAGTATATTATAGTAGACTGTCAGAAGACTGTTAGGTTATGGTTAGGTGTTAGGCTTTGGGTTAGGAGAATAAGTTTACTTGTAGCCGCCAATTTACTTATAGTCAGTTGAATGTCTGTTGGGGGACCAACAAAATAAAGTGTTAGCAGATTTTAAGCTGACAGTCTACTAATACTCTAATCACAGTTAGTTGACATGTAGTTGAAAAGTTACTTATAGTCAGTAGAATGTCTAAAGTATTGAAATTGAAAGCGTTGCCGAATTAAATGAAGTAAATGTTATCAACATGGTTCATAATCTTTTGTATCAAAGAAAAATATACAACTTTAATTAAAAATTAAACTTAAAATGTTAAAGGTTAAAATATAAAAATGCTAAATTGAGTTATCATTTACACAATCTCATGTAGCCTAGGACTTTCTTTGTTTCTGTGTTTCTGCAGAACACAAAAGAAGATATTTTATAAATAGCTCGTAGAAAAACAGCAGAAAGAAAGAAAAAAATATGTTTAAGCATTTACAAAATTTCTTCTTTTAACATTTTTTTATTTTATTTTGTTTTATTTATTTTTTTATGCTGGTGGTATTTTGTTGCCCTGAAGTACTTTTTTTATTAACTGTGCTGCCATAAAAACAAATCACTAAACATAAATCTGTCAGTAGATTCATCAAGATAATTACTGTTAATGTGCTGTCAATGACTGAACTAAAATTGTAATTGCACTGAAAGCTAAAAAATAAAACACGGCACACTGCCTCAGGAAAGATGCCGCTTTGGGCTTCCTGTTAGTCCTCTGTCACCTTTAAGATAACAGAACACATGGTGTAAAGTACAGACATACTTCCCACACTAAAATATACACATAAAAAAAGTCGAACAAATCCTACTCTTATTCTCTGTCTCTTTCTCCCTCACACACACACTTGGGTCCAGTCAGCGTGCCTCATGGGGGGAGCCGGGCTGGCTCCTGTGGTTGATGGTTGGGGCGTCTCTGCTGCTGTGCATTGCCACACTGGTCCTCTTTCCTCTAGAGCCGCTCAGACAGCCAGACTCCTGCATGCTGCTGCTGCTACTGTTGCTGCCGCTGGAACACACAGCTTGTGTCCAGCATTGAGCGCTCTAACAGCACGGCCAGAAAAGACAGAGACATTCCAGCTTGTTAGACATTCCCATTAGTTTATTAAATACAGGAAAGAACTGTCTGTGAGTATTTTGTGGAGAGAAAAGAGACAGCAAATAAGGAGAAAGAGAGAAAGGTGTGCTGACACAGAAATGCAGTTTTCCAGGTTGTCGTTCTGGAATGAGGCTTGATATTGTAACTAAGTTACAATAAGTGGGGAAGGCCAATAATAAAAGCACTTACAGTACAAACAAATTATGCTTTTGATACTGAGTGCTCTGTACAGTAAGGGATAATTATGCATTTTTCCCCCTTAACAGTTTCCTCTTCCCTTGTGACTGACCTCGGCTACATCCTGTTGCAGTGTTTTTACAGTAAAGCAAAAATCCGCTTTTACCGCTTTTTGTCGTGTTTTTGTGCCCCGTTTCAATAAAATCCCCATTACGCTATTGTAACATTAGATATGTATGAACTCATTCCTTCTTACCAAAACACATTCCCATTAAAGGTTAGATATCCCCATGATATTGTAAACAGGGTCAATACAAATGTGATGTCACTGAGAGAATGGATTTCCGTGAACCCGAGGGAAAACACTTTTGATGCGGTAAATGCTTGCTTGTCTTCCCTGTACTTGCGCTATTCCAGGTTAAAATAGCATTCATAATTGAATTAGTATAAATATGTCTTGAAAATCCACATTGTGTCACTGTCAGTATAATGTGTTATCGTATGAATTTAAACCATACAGAAATATTGGCGATCAATGACAGGAATCATTGCTTTATTTCCACACTCTCACAATGCTTTTATATTTAAAGGACAGGATGGGACAGGAAAGGACAGGACAGAATAGGATGGGATATGGAAAATATAGAAGATAGGATAGGATAGGATAGGATAGGACAGGACAGACAGACAGACAGACAGACAGACAGACATGTAGATAGATAGATAGATAGATAGATAGATAGATAGATAGATAGATAGATAGATAGATAGATAGATAGATAGATAGATAGATAGATAGATAGATAGATAGATAGATGATCTTATGCAAAGCATGTCCCATTTTGTTTGATGTTCTTGATGACAGTTGCTACAGCAATTCCAGCAATTACAAAGGTCTGAGTGTCATTGATATTATATCAAGCCTAAATTTACCTCTGAGCCTGGAGAGACAGGAACAGGTGGAGATCAGGCACTGCCAAATACTTGTGCCACAAATCTTATGGGCCTTTTTTTCATGGGGGTGTGTGTCTAGTGTCTCATTTCTGTGTGTATGCATAGCAATCTTTTCAGATCCAAGGGAGTTTTCAGGGCAACACAACCCACATCAGGGTTTCTGTTCAAAGCCAGCTGGTCTGGCTTTATTAATGCAGGGCATTTCTTTTGTGTTCATTTTTGATATATATATATCTTTTTTTTTTTTTTAACCGTTTGATTAACCTGGCCCACAGCTGGAGCTGCAGGGTGTAACTTCCTGGGGAAGCACACGATCGGCACCGGTGAGTTTTTCCTCTCCAAGCTCTTCCCTTCCTCCTTCCCCTCTTGTGATGAGCCGAAAAATTGTGTCTGTGGAAAAATCTAGAACTGCACAGTGGCCAAGCATAGTATGTTGTAGGGAGAGGTTTTTACATTTGTCCTTTTGGGGATTTTCAGTTCAAATAGTGTGAGTGGGGAAGTTTGGGGGGGGGTCTGAAACATAACAGATGAAATGAATTACTACTAATTTCTATAATTAATCTACAATTGACACAAGGACTGCCTAATCTTGAGATTATTTGCTGTTTTTATGTTGTTTTTATTCCTCAACGTCAGACTAAATTATTACTCCCGTTCAGAGTAATTGAATTCAACAACTATTTGCTTGGTTTGAAATGAAGCATGGGGGAAACCTCCTAGTCTCAGAACAGTCTTGATTCTTCTCACTTGTGAGTGAGCTGCCACAACAGAATCAATATCAATTTGAATCACTCTGGCCTTAGTACAAGTTTGACATTGCTAGTTTAAGTTTGAAATAACAGGGGAATAGGTGAGCATACACTAGCAGAAGCGGTCTGAACAGTTTGACAAATTTGCACAAGAGAACATGAGGGAGTCTGTGGGAAGTGTCGATGTTTAAAATCAAAGAAACAGATAAATATTTCATAAGATAACAGAAAAATGTAAATACAAAGTTATCACATACTGTATAATAAAGATAAATGCCTGTATTATTCAGAAAACAATATGTTGCAAAGACGAGAAGATGTGCGGGGGTTTTTATATAAAAAATAATAATTTTCACTTATGTGTTATACGTATATAACAATATATTACAAGAAATACATTTTGCAGTTTAAAACAACAACATAAGCTTAGTTTTGATATCCACTTAATCCATATATCAAAGTAGTGTGTGTATATATATATATATATATATGCATAATAATTCTATACTTACAATATTATTAAGACTCAACTATATACGCTTAGTTTTGACATCAGCTTAGTCCCTTGAGAATGAAATCAGGATTCAATCGATTCTTCTTCCTCTATAGTTTATTTGCATTCTGAGAACAATATTTCTGAGGCAGCATATTTTTAAGAAAGCATCCCTTGCAAAGCTTTCTGCCATCTAATCCCTCTCTTCCTGGGTGTTCAGGGTGTGACATTCAGCACCCCCCACCAACCCACCCCATGGAGACACCGGCAAGGCAGCTCTGACCCAGTTTACCAAAGCTCCCATGTTTGTCATTTGAAAAACTTTCTCGCTACCAAAATAAATAAATAAATAAAAATCTTTGATCTGAATTGTGGTTGGAAAAGAGCGTTGTTTTCTCGCAGCAAAGGTGGTGCACTTTGTAGAGGAGGCACCCTTTTCTTTTTGAACCCTTCTCTGTCTATTCGCCAGTGGCTATGTCAGGATTCAGTTTGTCTGCCTGTTTGTGTGTGTGTGTGTGTGTGTTTCCGTGCACTAGTCCTCTTCTCCCAGCTCCCGCAGGCTCCTGTGTTATTTGCAAAATTTATAATAGCCCCAAATTAACCTGAAATTACACAAATATGGCAGTCAGCCTTGTTTGCTTTTGCTCATATGTATAAGAGCATTTAAAAGCACAAGTGATCTGACTTTAGCTAAAAACTGAAGTCACTCGGCTTTACGGGTGCGACATAGACCTATTTGTGCACTAATGCAGTCTACAACTACGAAACATATATGGTGTTGAGAAACGAACCCCCCACATTTATTTATATTAATCACAGTTGGCACGCAGGCGTCACAGTAGTTACCATCCTTATGTTGCATATTGCAGATCCAGATGCCATGTTCTTAGGTTTCATGCTTCCACATTACTGTCTATTGGAGGAGAATCTTATATTTAAAACAAACGGTGACATATTAAACACATGGAAACAGTTTCATCTCTGTAGCGTTGAAAAAAAAAATGGAGGATTATCTTTAACCTATAATTGCTCACAGTGACGGCTTACTTTTCTTTCTCCTCTCTCTTTCTCATAATCTAATTCCAATATTTCACACTGGAGCTGTAGTCTTGGCCGTCTGACGTTTCTCCTTTCTTTATTCTCTTTCTCTCTTTCTGCTCATCCACTCCTCTGCCCCTTGGAGAGGGTGGCATCGGCGCAGCGCTCCGCTCTGCTCCTCCGTGGGTCTTACATGTTGGATGGGGCCCGTCTGAATCTACAAAACACGAGTGCTTCACCGCCTTTTGATCTCAGGCTAATCTCTGTTGCCTGCCTCCAGTCTCATCTTGTTTGAATAAGAATGAGTCTGGGGTGCTATTGCAGGCACAAAGAGGTTTAGGCGGCATCCGTTCAGCAGAGCAACGCTGCGCGGGTATGTGTACAGCCAGATTCACTCCTCAAGACTCTGCGCTCATATTCTATATTCTTCAGTGTGAAGCTTCTGCAGGCGTGTGTGCGTAAAGGTGGTTTTCTGACTTGTTAAAAACCTCTGACGTTTCATTTTGTCTGAGTAGTCAATGAGTGAATTTCCCTGTAAATATAATGGGATTTTGAGATCCAACTGTGACTTATCTAAAGTGTCTCGTATTGATGAAACCTTTAAAAAGTCACTGCATATCTACAAAGGCACCAAAAAAAGTTATGTTTTTATTTACCCACACTGATGTGCTTTGAAAGCATTGTGACTTTCTTTCTTATGTGGAAGGATACATTTAACAAAATGTCCAAGCTGTTCTTGTCCATACTAAGAATGTTAATGATGAATATGACATTCCACCTCCACAAATTGACATCCACGACTGCAAATGTTTCAAAGCAAGATATTCTGCGAATAATGACTAGATTCAAAACTTTGGGGTCAGTATGGATTGTATTTATTTATTTATTGTAACATTTTTACCCTAATCCTAACGATAAGTTTGTGTATTTAATTAATATTGCCCAGTCCTTAAATGTATAATTACACAGCAACATGGACACCTTAAAATAAGGGGTTAAGGTGTCCTTGTCACAGTGTAATTATACAATTACGTACTAAGTAATTGTGATCAACTACATGTACTTACCTCATAATGTTAAGGTTTGGTGTAGGGTTGCATGTAACTATGCATAATTGACTGTTATTACTAGTAACTACATGTAAAATGTTTAACAAGGTCACCGTAAAATAAAATGTTACCAAATAAAGCTTACCCTTTTTTCCTAAAGAAAGAAAGTAATATGCACCAAAGTCACCTTAAAATACATTATAACATGTAATAATACTTTCAACTTTTTACTGTATTTTTTTTCATAAATGCAACCCAGGTGAGCGCATCTGACCTCTTTCAAAACAATAAAACACTTTAGAATGGCAGTAGACATTTTTGTTTTCTCACATGAAGGAGATAATGGCTTGAGGAATTAGTTTTCTTTTTTGGGTGAACTTATCCTTGTAAACGTATGCCTTGTAAAATCTTGGTTTGAGTAATTTGCGTGTATGGCTATTATAATATAGCACAAATTTTCCATTGTGGTGTAGACCTAAGATCCAGTCTGTTCTGTAGTTTATGAGGCATAAAGAGGGGCTTCTCAGTTCATGTCCTCGGGTCAAGAGGACAGTGGTCCTGTTTTGTGGGTTTTTTTTTACTACAGTCTGAGAAGAGAAAGCATGATTTCTTTACCACCTGAAGTGTGCACGAGTGTAACTGGGCAGCAGTTTCAAGGAAAGAGAGAGAATGAGAGAACAACACAGACAAAAAGTGAAGGGATGAAAGAGTAAAACAACTATCTTTGATGTCTAATAAGAGTTTGGGACAAAAATGTTCTCTTAAAACATACACACACTTACACACACACATCAGACATACTTATACATGTACGTAACCACCCCCTGCACAGATAATCTACACTGTCTGGTATAGCAACGGTTATGTGACCAGTAAGGAATATACATAAGAAAATACAGGTAGAATTTCCATTGCCTGTCCATAATGCCCACCATCTGTTGAGACCCAACTTCTGCACAAGCTCAGGAAACACTGGTTGGCACTGCAAGTCTGGAGACAGAAAAATGTGATGTTGGCATCTTTTTTAGTGTCGCCGTTGTGGGGGAAAAAAATGAAACAATGAAATAACTGTGCAAGTTTTGTAGAGGTTATGAGTGAATTAGTTTTCACCGCTCAAAGGAGGAAAAATCATTAGAGTATGATTTTATTTTAAATATTTTTATTTTTCCAGCTTTTAACATTAGACAGACAAAGGGCGCTTTGAGCTAAATGGTAAAATGTACAAAGATGTGAAATAAGATTACTGCGTAATTTAGGAAGCAGCAGACTTTCTGAAATAAAGAGACTGACAATTTGAGGTGCAGTATGGGACAGAGAGAAAGTGCCAGTGCTTTTATTGAGAGATTCATATTTAGTTATTTGTTTACATAATGTTACAGTCAACATATGCTTGCTGCTGTATCGATTTGACTACAGTTAAACTATTGAATTAGACGGTTGACTCTTCTGTGAGAAAGCCTTAGTCTGCCTCTGCTGGCAGAGTTGTGTATTGCAGTTACATATTTTACTCACAAGGCAGAGAGCTGTTCCAAGAAATTGCCCTTTAAGCTGTGCTTTTACATGTTTGGACCTAAAGTAAATATAGATTCGAACTTTTACTGTCATTTGACACTAACTCCTATCCAGGCCTCCATTAGCAAGTGGGACAGAGTACAGGTGTATTGACAGGGGAGATAAAGACTTGAGTAGAGTGCAGGGTAACTGGAACTGGGGTGACTTTTTCCAGCACACAGCTTTAATACTGAAACCAGAGCAGCAGCATCCTGCACAAAGGCTTAACCGTGTTGTGCTGCTTGTGGTTCATTTATAATGAATCAAAGGTGTAGCGATCACGCGCTGTTTGCCCAACAGAACATGCAAATTACCAAATTTGTCCCCACACGAGTCAACACTTCACTACTGGTTTTCTTCCAACCACAATTTGTGTTAGCGTGCTCAGGTGTTATTTAAATGCAATGAAGAAAGGCCTCAAACCGTGATGAATTCATCAGCTATGCGCTTTCAGAAGTTTCTAAGTTGTATGCTTGGAAAAGTTAAAGTTGCACTATTACTTTGACATGAATTGAGTGAGAGTTACAGCGACATGCAAAATGGCTTGCAGTAACATGAGATGTAACATGAGATCTCAGCTTCCCTTGCAAACTAATTGCTGAACTTGTTTGCCTGCCCACAAATTGTCAAAAAAAAAAAAAAAAAAAAAAAACACGACAAAGGGATGGCACTGATTTAATTAGTTAGCTGGGTGGTTACGAAATTAATTTAATAAATGAATCTGTATGAGTAAATCTATCTATCTATATCTATATATCTATATATCTATCTATCTAATAGATAACAATTTCTGAAAAGTTATATAATATAGCCTAAGATATAAAGTAATATAGTATAAAAATAATATCACCTTAGCGTGGCACTGAAAGACACAAACGACTCATGCGCACAGAAAAGCAGCTTCAGACAGCGCTTGAACGGACAAAAACACAAAATGATGCCAATATGCCTGTTTTGTTGAGTTTCCTCGCAAGCACAGTCTTAAATTAGTTTAATTAAGTCTTAAAGGTGCAATGTGTAACAAAGTTGATTATCTATTAACAGAAATGCAATATGACATCCATAACTATGTTTTCAGTGGTGTATAAAGAACTTACTTAATTAGCCGTAATGTTTTTATTACCTTAGAATGAGACATTAATTAGCTCCATAACCGAGGGAATCCCCTTCTATGAAGGTCGCCATGTTGTGACGTCATATTCCTACCGTAGCCGAACGCGAACAAACAGTGCTACAGAACGCGTTTCATCACTACCTTGAAAGAGAAGTAGCGGAAAGCTGGAAGCTAGTCTTACACTCCGTGAGTAGTGACTTTTCCCTTGTGAGTGGTGTAAAATATGTAGTTGGGATTGTTTCATGTAACTTAGTTCTCCCTCGCTGTGTTATGGGTTTGTTATGTTGGGGATAGATGTGCTGTTACGCTCGTGAGACAGCTGATGATTAGTATTCATGTCATTGACCGTAAAACAGTACGTTACAGGAATCACTAACCCGTCGATAGAGACTTTTACTAAAGTCTTTTATCACTAAAGTCGATCGCGAAGAATTTTAAAAATCAGAGAAAAAAAGCCTATTGTGTGTAGTAAATAGTATCTATGGGATGCGGAGATGACATGATTGTAACAGCGCGCGCACTTCCGACCTTTGGACTCATGCAGACGCGTCCCAGCTCAGCCACAGTAACAGCTCATATTAGCCAGCTAAACTATTACTACCCTGTTAGAAAAAATATATAGCTGCTCCCTCGCTGTATTATGGGTTTGCTACAGTATGTGGGGAGAAATGTGCTGCTGGTTACGTTTGTGAGACAATCAGCTGATTATTATTTTATTAAATTATATTAAAACCCTTGATCCTCACCTGACTATGGCTTTGTAAACAGACAGTATTCATGATGTGGTTTATAATGGACTGTGGTACAGAAACAGTGACAATGTTACACACTCTTGGCTTACTCTGGCTATTCTCTGCTGTCTCAGCCGACGAGATGTTTGTCCCGTTTTAGCAACCGTAGCTTCTTCGAAAGGGAGGGGTGAGCAGTGGGCTGAGCCCTTAGTGCAAACCTGGTGCAAACTCGCAACCGAACCACTAGATGTCGCTAAAAGTCACACATTGCTCCTTTAATTGAAAGTAAAGAGTTGTGAGAAACTGGGATCTGTGTGGCATGTGCTTTATGGTCTTAAAGTGACAGCAGCCTAATTAACTTACTGCAGTGTCAATATCAATCAAAGAACAAAAGAAAAAATAGAAAATCTCTCTCTTGTCTGGACTGAATAACGTTTGTAGCTTAATAAGTATCTTATTTCATTTGTTTTATTTATGCATGGAAGACTAAGTTTTTGAAAACTTTATTCAATTTCTGTTTACCCTGTTAGATCATTCTCACCCCCAAGGCGTCACCTAACTGATTAGGTCACCTAACTAACATTTTGACCATGCTTCAATATCTGAAGCTTTAGGCGCCCTTTAGCGTCAGTTAGATGATGCCCTAGGATCGCGTGTAACCCTACCCCCACCCCAGACCTAAACCTAACAGCGTCAGATATAGTTAGATACAGTTAGATATAACTGACGCTAAAGGCGCCTAAAGCATCAAATATTGAAGCATGGTCAAAGGTGACGGCTTGGGGTGAGAATGCGTTGGTTAGATCTATACCTGAAAATCGTAAAGCAAGTAAAAATCTGAACAGATCTGACTGTTATATATATATATGCCCTGATATATTGGATACAGGTAAATGAGATTTATGGCACTTTTCGACTCGGCTCGGCTCGGCTTGCCTTTGTTTGGTTTTTCACTGTGTAAAAGTTGTACGTATACCTGCTTCCAGGTACTTTTTTTTTTTTGTATCACCACCATCGAGGTTCTGAGCAAGCTAAGGCGAGCTGATCCAATACTAAAATGTGACATGAAAACAATGCCGATTGGTCAGAGAGAATCGTGTCATCGAATCGTGAATCGAATCATTGCATGTGCCAGATGGAGTATCCAGAATAACCATTTTTAAATAGTTTGGCCAGAGATAGTTACTAAACTTACTAATATTATTATGTCAACTCGGAAGAATATGCCGCGGTCAAACGAGGAGGTCCAGACTTTCCTTTGTTTGGTTTCCGAAGAAAGGGTCCAGCGAGAGCTTGATAGGGCACCAGGAAAACTGTCTGCAATGGAAAATGGAGCGAAAAACGAGCCGAGTCGAGCTGGTTCTGGTAATGGAAAAGCACCATTATTAAAATGGGGTTATGTAAAGATTTTTTTAATTCACTTAAATTAAAGCCTAAAAAAATGTTACAATGTATAGTTTTCGATTATACTGTAATGCTGAATCCTTAACATGAATGTATAAATTTAAATGTGAAATAATTACAAAATAAACATTAAAAACTTTAATGTTAGGTGTGATTAATCGTGATTGATTACAGAAAATTTTGCACTTAATTGGCTATGTTTTCAGTCGATTGACAGAACTATTTAGACATGTATTCTGAACTGAGGCAGAAACAAAAGTGACAATTTCGGATCCATCGTAAGCCATTTCTAAACTCTTTTTGAGACCCTTACATAACTTTGTCCTGCATAAATACTCCAGTTAGTAAGTGTGTTTTTCCTTTTGCCAGTCTGTGTCTATCTGTCTAAAGCTTCAATGTTTAAGAGAGAAAAGAGGGCAATAAAAGGGAAATGGGTGAGATTAAAGGTGGCAGAGAGAGAGAGAGGAGATGGGAGGAGTGAGATAAGCAAGGAGGGGAAAAGAAGAATCTATGATCTGGCCAGACCTGGGAGACAGGCTTTTCGCCAACGTCCTCCTGCACTGTGAAAGCTCAGCGCTGGTGTTTGAGCACTTGACTGTGACAGACAGATTGTGTTTTCACATGAGTGTGATCAGCAACAGATTACACACGTATACTCACGTACACACTCATACATTAACAGCCTTGCTTGTTCCTGTTTGCCAAAGAAAATGTGTTGATGTTTATCGTGCTCTTAAAATAAAACGAAATAGAGGCCTTGTCCCATATCCTCCCCGAACACGCTACTTATGTCTGACTGAAGATAATAAGACACACGTGGGTAACTACTGGGCTCCCGAAAAGAAAACAATGTAGGCGGGATTGTTGTCAGCCACTAACATTGTGTATTTATCTTCCATCTCCTTACATCTGCTCATTACAAACATGAACAGATGAGGTCGAAAACCTCAAAATTACCTTTCTCTGAAAAGCCTCTTGTATGTGTATACGAAATGACTTAACTGCTACTGGACACTTTCCTTGTGGCTTTGAACTTACTGGAAATCGGATTGTTGATCCTGAGTGATGGCAAGCAGGTTCAGTTTGGACAGTCTGGTAGTGATCGACAGCCAAGGAAAACAAGAGGGAGAATAATTCATGTGTGTGCATGTATACAGTATGTGTCTGTATATTTAATTTCAATTGACATAAATCCCCCTAGAGATATTACAGTAAAGTGCCTTCGGGGAATGTCTTAACAGGCAAATTTAAAAATTTGTTAAAACTCATTAGTCAGCTCTACTGCACAATGCTTAGTAGACTGAACTAATGTAGTGAAAGTTACCTAAATAATTATCTAAATAAAACCAAATAGTTATCTAAATAAAACCAAATATAAAAAAGTCTAATTATTTAAATCTATTTTACATTTATTTTATAGATTTTATTTCGTCTTAACATTGTATGTTACATATATAAAATAATTTTCTTCTAAAATGATCATTTTTATCAAGCTTGTAATTAAGTAATTTCACTTAAATGGCAATGAAGATTACCTATTAATTGTCATTTAAGTGAAATTACTGAACTTAAATATACAAGTTTGATAAAAATGGTCATTTTAGAAGAAAATTTCAAATGGCATTTAGAGGCTTTTGCATCTGAACTCTTCACATATATATATATATATATATATATATATATATATATATATATATATATATATATATATGCATTTGGGGAGACCTTTTTAAAAGAAAAGTAAATCATCCTTTTACATTTACAAAAGTAAATACAACTTTCTGTATAAAACTCCTCTTTGTAGAACTTGTGTGAATACGGTAATAGCCCAAACTGGTCAGAGAGAGGGAAAGAAAAAAAGAGTCATCTTTGAGAATGGCAGGATGTGACAGGAACAAAATGTAAATATTTACTTGCAAATGTGTAATAATTGCTATCCTCTGCATATCAAGTGGTATCCAAGGCAAATGAGTATTTATGTTTTAAACTGCAAATTCTTATTCAGATCTACATCAATGATATACGGTATAGTTGCTGTAGTTACTGTTGTTTCTGTTCCTCTTCCTGTTCTTTATCTAGTTTACCAACCACATGAATATGCAAGAGGCAACTCAATAACGGTGTTTATATATTTATTTATTCCTTTTGTAGTTCACCCAGCCATGTAGTGTATCTTGAACACTGTGCCTAGATATAGCTATTAACACAGAAAGAATTTCTCTCTCCCTTTGTGTCTCTTCGCCAGGTGCCAACTAAACAAACACGAGCGCACACTGAAACCTAAGAGGGTCTTCCTGCAGAAACTGTGCACTGGAGCTGGAAGAACTGAAGGAATTGTGAACACAGTGGGTATAACGTAACATGCATGCTTTTCAAATGGACATACCATTAATAAAAACATATTTTGAGGCCTGATCTTGAGGCCAAAGATATTTTCATGGATATAGTGTGAGAAACTGTCCATGTAAATATACATACGGTGAAACAGAGAATCTGATGAAACTTAGCATGTGCTATCATATAGCTGGTGGAACCGAAGGCGTATTGATCTAGATATTGGAATTACCAATAAAAATGGAATTCAATATTACAGTGTCTTGTGACCCAGAAGTGGGATCCCAGGGAAGCTGATGCCCGTGGGTCCAGTTACAGTCTGTCAGGGATATTAGCAGGTTTTATTAATTCATTTACTTATTTCATGTTCTACCTCTGCCTCTGGTTTGTCTGTCAGTGACTCAAATGGTGCTTATGGTTAATTCTAAGCATTCGTTTTATGAAACAATGAAATATCAGTGTGAAGCAATTCAGATGACCGCTCTAAGATGGGGAACTGAAAAAAAATCAGCAATATGACGGTTTCTATTCTTTTGTCAACCCCTTAAATGTGAATTCATTGGTAGATGTGTTTAAATCCATTCATGGCGGGACAGATTTGTCTGTGATTTATTCATGGTAAAGTACTTATCTCCAATGATATGGTGAGAAGATGGGTTGCTTTGCTGGGCTGTGAGAGGGCACTAATGTGTGCTTATATGAGAAATGTTCACTCTATAGGTTTCTTGAGTTGTCTTGAGTCCTTTGTATTATTTTATAGATTATTCCGATCTGAGTTTAAATGCTTTAGATGGTTTTCGAAAGAACTTACAAACTTAAATTGCAAACTGTATTCCAACCACTTACACTAACCCTGCACCTAAACTTACCCACAGAAAACTTCCTGCATTTTTACATTTTCATAAAAAAAATTAAAAAAATAAAAATAAATAAATAAATAATTCTGTATGATTTATAAACTTGTGTAACCATTGGGACCTCAATTTAGGTCCCCACAGTGATACAAGTCCCCACATGAGTCTGTGTGCATTTTAAAAAAAAAAAAAAAAAAAAAAAAAAAAAAAAACATGTACACACACACACACACACACACACACACACACAAATATCTTGGATTTTGTTGTTTTAAGGGGACATTCCTACTTTTTTTTTGAAAACTATAGTCTAACCCATCACATTTAACTTTAGGCCTACATAATATAGGCTATACTATAATAGTCAAATATTCGGTTCAATAAAATTAATTAAAAATCTGCTCATTATCTGATAAAATCACATTGTTGAAATAAAATCTCTGGGTACAAATGAAATTAAAAGTCACAAAGCTAAAGGTAGCCTACAATTGTGTCTGTGCACAGTTTAATACACGGTGTGATTTAACTTGATCAGGTAGGAGATAAAAAACGCATTAGTGTTGCGCTTCTTTCATTAAAACACTGGAGTGATGTAAGCCCGTCCCCCTTCAAGAGTAGGCTAAACCCGATTATTTGCCCTGCGTATAGAGAGCGAGAGAGAGAGAGAGGGAGAGAGAGAGAGAGAGAGAGAGAGAGAGAGAGAGAGAGAGAGAGACGGGCGCGCGCGGAGCTCAACATCATCAGTCGCAATAACGGCTTAATCATTCCTCACCGTGGACGACCGACACCAACCTCAGCATCTGAAAAGCTTTATTAGACACAAGAAAAGAAACACGCATTTAGAAAACGACACGTTTCCCAAGTGCTGCTGGTGATTTTTGCTGGATTTTAAGTGTGAAGCACCAGTCTACCCGGCGGCTCAACACCTTCCCTCAAACGCAGGACAAACTTCACCGGCCATGAAGTAAGTGTGACACTGATACCTTACACTGATGTGTGTTTGTCCGTTGATATATTGTGTGACATTGTTGTTAAGTAAACAATACTATAATAAGTTAACATCTCCGTTATTTCGCGAGATCACAAGGGAGAGAGTTAAAGTAGCTCCGTTAAGAAAGTTGACATGACAACACATGTTATTTTTGACTACTGACAGTACAATCACTATTAGTGTTTCTGTATGAAGACGTATTATTATTTTTTTGTTTACAAGCGCGTGCTTTTGTTTGGGTCTTGCAAAGTGCTTTATCGGCTCGCAGAATAAACTAAACCACTTTACAGAGGTCATGCATGGATGTAGTGTCTACTGTTACTGCCGTCGGGAATACAGTCAACGTGCTGTGCGACAACACAGTCTCATGAAGATGCGTATCTATACCACGAGTGTCATTTCTCGTGGCATTTATACGCCAAAAGTGTTTTTTTCGTGTATATGGTACGCACTAAAAAACCCTGGGTTAGGTTTAGGGGGGAGGGGGGTGGGGAGTTCGTGCGTATTATACGCAAAAAAGTGCGTATCATATGTACGCGAAAATCGCGTGCCAAATACACGCAAAAACTGTTTTTGGCGTATAAATGCCACGAGAAATGACATTCGTGCCATAGACACGAACTTTCATGAGATCGGGCTGTGTGCGATGTTGTGTGAAGGACCGAGGGTCATCAGACTATAAATGAAGTATTGAATTAAAACTGGCGTTCAAATATGATCAACATTCATTCGTGTGACAATATTAATTTCTGCTTTCTATTATCAGGCTATATGCAGGTATAGGCTATGGTTCATGTGCAAGCAAATCCACACTTTTTTTAAAAAAAGCATCCTGATTCTGATCAAGAATAGCAACATTTGTAAGTCATGAAATACAACACTGACTCAGGCTGAGAGACCATCCGTTTATTATATATCCAAAAGTCCATATTCCATGTTCAGTTTTATGAGTGTTAATTATTTGTTCTTCTCCTCAGTAGCCTAATGTTAAACTTAGGAGTGTATTTGCTTAAAACAAGTTTATAGAGATACAAATTTGTGGATGTGTGTGATGTATATATATATATATATATATATATATATATATATATATATATATATATATATATATATATATATATATATATGTCTAGATTTAATTGAGAATAATAGTAATTATATATATATATATAATTACTATTATTCTCAATTAAATCTAGACAGCACAGTTAAGTTGAGGGTCAAGATTCATTTCATGCAACCATAAATATTGTCTGTATATATATATATATATATATATATATATATATATATATTATACACATGTAATATTTGTGTTTGTGTGTGAGCAGTTATTGTAAGAAGCTGTTATAATCTAATTACATTTTGAAGTAACAAAAAAAAAACCCTGATATCTGCTAAAATGTGAATCTATATACTTTAACAAGTAAAGGTGAAGACAGATACAGATGTAAATGAATGAATGTGATTGTTTAATTAACAGGAGTTATTTTTGTCACTTTTTTGTATTCATTTTTTTGTAGCATTCTTGTGCTTATAGGAATTTACCGTGAAATAATATGTTATGTCACGTTATTTTTACACACTTAAAAGCTAAATTTTGACTATAGATACAATTTCTCCACGCAAAAAGGCGTCACGTATTGTATTTCTGTCACTTCTACCTCAAGTGCACTCTTTTTCAGACTATACCGTCAGACAGGCGAACACAATCAATGAAGCTCCTGTATGTGTGTGCATGTACGTGTGTGTGAGTGTCTCACCTGTTGCTCTCCTGGGATTTAATGTTTGCTTAATCTGCCCAAGAGGAAAATGAACACACTCACATGTGGACTCATATGATTACACTCAGAGAGTCCTCTCATAGCCGTGCACATATACGCGCGCGCACACACACACACACACATGAGCGGTCGTCCTCAGACCTGTCGTCTCTAGGAAATCACTGGGGATTAGGCTTCTGTCGATTCACAAAACCAACAGTGACAACATGGCCTTACACTTCTCTCAAAGAGGGATCAGCTCTCCACGTGTCACTCTGATTGGCTGTGCTACTTGAGCCGATTGTCAGAGGCATTTACAGGCACAGTTTGTGTACCCCTCCAAAGCACAAAAGTATTGTCTTTAGATTTGTCCTGACAAACACTAAGACGTTTTATTTATTTTTTGCAGTTAAATAAAAATAAGCTAAATTACACTTTTGCGTTCATTGGGATGAATGATTATTGATCTTCAAGCAAAGGTAGGCATTATGAAAATTAAATAAATAAATAAATCATGTAGAAATGAATAGTCATTAATCTAAATGTGTTCCAACCCCCCAAAAAAACAAGGAGCCATAATATGTCGTTAAACCAAACATTTACCACTTTCTCCTTAGTTGCATGAGCTCAAAAAGAAACACAGAGGCTTTATTTTCACTGTAACTCTTCAGCAATAATAATAAAAAAGTAATATCAGCGCGTTTTATTACACAGCAGTGTGTTAATTTTGAGTCAATGAAGTCAAACATTTTCTCATTTCGTTTTTTCCGTACTCTCCTTCTCAGCTTCATTTACTAGGCTAAAAAAATAGTTTAATAAAGCAAATAAACCAGCTCCAGATAAGTCATTTTTACCCGCAAAGAGGTTATGATATTTGGCATTAGCTGAACGTACTCAACGCGTACGAGTTCTGGTTTTTGCATAATGAATTTAACTTTGCTTCTGTCTCTATTTTGTAATTAGCAGTGACGCTTGGCAACTTTCTTTCCCGCTGTAAAGTGGAAGGTGGTGTATGGAGTTGATTCACCAGAGTGCTGCTCAATCACAGAGGAATAGTCCTGCCTTTGATGTTTAATTATATTGTGAAAAGAATACTTCTGCATAGAAATGAATTTTTCAGCCGAACATTCTGTGTTCTAAAGATCTGCTGTGGGCTTACGTGGTATGTACCGAACACACAGTAATTATTATGTATGGTAAAGAAGTCTGTGTGTATGTGGCTGGAAATAGTTCTGAGAGTTGTGTATGTGGATGTGCATTTGCATGATATGAGAAAAAGCGATATTTTACTGTGTATGTATACACTAGAAAGCTATGAAGGATGGTAGAGGCTGCCACGAGGAGTCTGCGATGACAGACAAGTCAGTGTGTGTGCGTACACCGAATGAATATGCGCAACATATCACGCTGCGGACATGAAAGTGGTGCTCACTCCCCCCCTCAAAAAAAAAATAAAAAAAAATAGGTGACTCCTGTTTCTTATAAACTCCTCTTCAGATTTGGGTGGTCTAGCAGGGAACCTTCTGGCCTTAAGCATCGAAACTCTTCCGCTTTGGTTGGATTCTTAGGGAACCAGAGCACATTTTATGCTAGATAAGAGTTCACAGAATAGTAGAAACAGTTTAGGAAAGGGTACATCCCTGCATTCAAGAGCTCATTTTATCTAGTCGTGCATAATTGATGCAGTCCAGCATTTTATATACAGATAATGTACGACGTGTCGTATTGGCTGTTCTACTTTTGTTAGAGTTGGAGATTTAAAAAAAAAAAATCTGTAGTTTAAAATGGTTTCAGGATTGTGACACACATTGAAAGTGTCAAGCAGACCTTCGAGTAAAATTGCTAAAAAATATACACGCCTCACGTATCCGGTCAGTTTTACTTGCAATCCTATCAAACTTTTCTTTAACCATCTCGATCGGTGTCTGCCGACTCCATGCGTAAACGCATTGTTCCATGATAAAGCACAGTGGCACGGTGTGTGCGCCTTGCTTCACGGCAGAGGGACCCATGGCACACTGGTGGACTCGGGCCAAAAAAGCGACGAAAAAATTCAAGAAAAAATGAGAGACGAGTCGAGAGGTTAGGGGAGGGGAAAAATGCTGAAATATTTTCCAGCAAATGTAATTTATCTTTGTCAGTGGGGCAGCATAGCCCAGTCATTCTGTAAGGCTCTCCGGTGAGAGGGGGGACAGAGGGCCCTCTATGCCCCAGCTTCACACAACATTCATAACCCCGACGTCTCTGTCGCCGAAGCTGCCCGTAGCACAGTGCCGTGTGGCAAGGCGTATATTTTTAGCAATTTACTCGAAGGTCTTCTTGACACTTTCAAAGTGTCACAATCCTGTGATTTTCATCATCATATACTGTTTGGTGCGTTCTTTTTTAGTTTTTTTTTTTGCTCGTTGGGTAGTAAACAGGGGCCGCTGAGTCTGACAACTGACAGATGTGATTCAGATACGTTTGAACATAAAACGTCAGGAGGAAATAAGAGTTTCTTTTCATTACTGTGAGGTTGAGGTGTTTAATTCAGCCGGGATTGCAAAGACAGCTTCTCAGGCGGCTCGCAAGAGCAGCCTCTCACGAGCAGTGTCCTGCCAATCTGCACACGTGTGTCTTTCTGCAGTCATCTGCACCCTTCTCAACAGCGGCCTGTCAGCAGCGGAGGCTGAAACTTCGGGGGAAAAGCGGGCCGTGCTGGACACTCGAGATTCAAGGAAGAGAAAGAAAAAGAAAAGTCGTGAATACAGAAGGAGAGATGTGTCTGTGAGCCTGGCATTGTGACACTTAATGCCTTTATGTTTGTGGTGGCGTTTACAGGGTCCTTCAGCAGGCTGTCACCCACCTCCAAAATAACCAGCCTTTGGCTGTCTGCTCTGTCTTAAGTCGGTTTTATTCCACAATAAATGACGGGTGCTATTAATTTTAGACTGTGTAGAGTAATACATTTTAGTACATATAGGGCCTCTGTATATAATTTTCTTTCTTTGCTTCATATCTAACAGTCAAGGACCCCCCTTCTCCACAGTACACTGTTTACTTTGATGTATGACTTTTCTTCCAGTAGTACAGCGAATGATGTCATTAATTTTATTACAGATGCTCCATCTGGAAAAGAAGAGAATAAAAGAGAGAGATGGAGAGAAAAAAAATTGAGTGAGAGAGAAAGAAGGAAAAGAAATGTGCGGCACCGAATTGTATGCATAATTAATAAGACCAGCACTTCATTTGAAACTTCAGGGTTTGCTGGCCAGTGCAGGACGGGACGTGGAGTGCTCAGCTTTATTATGGTGAAGTGTGGAGGTGGCTCCTTTCACCTGCAGCTGCTCTGTTACAGCCCCTCTGGAAAAACAAATAACCTTGTGTGTTCGTGCGTGCGTGTGTGTGTGTGTTTATGCCCGTGCTCAACCCTGACAATGGCGGGAGCTACTGACATTAGACCATGACGCAGGCGTGTCATTAAACTGCTTGTTGGCCCGTAGCCCACACTTCCTAAATGTTGCTGTCCCGCCAGAAATAGCTCAGCCATGAGATTGACTTTTTTTTTTTTTCGCCCGTGTTTGACTGCATGTGTGTGCATATGTGCGCCAGGGACTACGATTGTGAGCCTGCAGTATTGTTCAGGTTAAAATTGGTCACTGTCTTATTTTTGGATCAGAGCGACTCACGGGTTATAAATAGACAAGGAAAGGAAGGGAGATACCTGTCGAGACTCTGGCGAGCTCTGTTGTCCCCCACCGCCTAATGTTCACGTTGTATCCTCTCTATATCATGCTCTCCTTAAACAGACCTTGATGTGTGGTTTTAAAAGGAACTTAATAAATGGAAAATAGTCATATGACTATACGTTGCAACAGAGACTGGTGTATGGTCTTCACGGTTGGTGAAGAGAGGAGAATAGAGAAAGAAATAGTGCGTAGGCACGGAGTGTAATCTAATAGGGCGATGTCCACATCATGGAATATTTTTAGAAGTGAGGTGCTAATTTTATTTCTTCATTACAAACTTGGAGCTGTTTAGGAACTTTAAAGTATTTTCCCACCTCCAGTAGATTTACCACATTCAACGCCACTATGTGAAAACAGTTTCACTAAATAAACAATTGAAAACAAAAAGCTTTGTCAGGGACTTACTAAGTGTTTTGTGGATATTAATATTACATTTAAAAATATTATTTATTATGTCTCAGTCAATCTGAGAACATTAGATTACACAAACAAAAGTGTTTTAAGGGTTAGATCAAATATATCAAATATACGTATGGTTCCTTACGATAACATTCCTTAAAGTAAAGTATGCTAAAAGATAAATTGCACGTTTAGTCTCTGTGTAAAGAAAAAACACTGAATGAAAATTTCAAGGTACTTAGTTTAATTTACATTAAATTTCATCTGTTTTGAAAAAGTTCCGGGTCAGACAATTTCGGGTCAGTATGAATAAGAAATTCATACTTTTGTTCAGAATGGATGCATAAAATTAATCAAATGTGACAATGAATACATTAATAATGCTGCAAAAGATTTCTGTAGTAATGGCTGCTGAATGAAAATCAGCTTTACTAAATAGAACATATTTACTAAATTTTAAAATATTAGAGTCTTTTAAAATTGTAATTGTCACTATTAATTTTTACTGTATTTTCGATCAAATAAATGTACTGCTGATTGTATTATAATCCTTTTAAAAAACATAAAGAGTGCAAACTTTTGAATTCTGGTGTATATTTGATTGACAAACCTTCGTGTGAACAGCTCTGCACTTACGTCCCCAGCCCTGTTGCCAGCTGTTAAGATTGTGAATTAATGATGTGGCATGATTGAATTTGACTCGGCAAACATTCCTGCTAGCTCGCCCCAGTTTCCCGCTGGTGTCTCTCTAGAGGGGTTGCGTATTGGACCTCTGGACTCTACGTTAGCACCTGTAGACCGCAGAGAAGCCTGAACATTATAGGCCTGCCACCTTGGATAGATTAGAACAAATTTAGAGTCTGAAGAGTTTGACTTTGAGTGGAAAAGAGGCATATTTACTTGCATCTGCATTATAAATGCACAAATATGATTTACTCAAACTCTTTCAACAACTTTGGAATGGTCCCACCAGAGTAGAGGACACACAATGGACATAATTTCATTATGTTGACATGGTTGCTTTTATCCTCAGGTTATTGTTACATGGGTCAGATTAAAAGCGCTGTGCTCTGCAGGCCTGTTAACGTAGGAGGTGTAATCTTATTAGATAAATCATCATCTTTCGTGAGAAAGGGGAACTGCTCTTGTCAAGCTTCAGTGCGCAGGTGAAGAAACCTCATGTTAATAAAGCAGCAGTTAGCCTCTTTTCCTCTTTCCCTGAACGGGCATGTGCCGTTATATTAATGTGTTTATGACAGTTTAATTGGATAAGCAGGCCGCTCGTAAAAACCCTACAACTGTTTTTTTCTTTTTCGCTAAGGAAAGTGCAGACTTTTTTTTTCTAGACGTTCTGCTAGGCAGCCCGTCGATGACCCACTTCTGAGATGGTCGAGAAAACAAGGCAGAGCCGAGAACAATTTGTGGAGAATGACGGAGAGAGGGCAAAAAAAGAAGGTTAATTTTGTTGGGAAGTCGATTCGAAATCCTTTTTCACTTTCTCTCTTCCTTGTCCTGAACGCAGCCCACTTTTTTGTTCTTCAAGCTCCCCTCCAGCAGAATCGGAAAAGAGAAGGACTGGGAATGCTGGTGTGGATTAGCTTCCGATGCTTGGCTAGCCCCCTCAGTTAATTACATGTGTAATGAGTTGTTTATTTGGGATAATGCGCAGCTGGAACGTCTGCCTAACGCTGGAGCTGGGAGCAGACCCAGGGAGAGTCAAGGATAGGATAAGAGGATGGAGGAAAGAGGAGACAGGAGAAAGACAGTCCCCAATGTCGGCGCCAGAGCAAGGAAAGGGAGGCTCGGTAGGAGGAGGGGTGGGCATTCACATCCCATCTCAGGGTCAAACAGCCATAGGATTTTTCTCAGGGGTGGGGGCAAAAGAAACCTGTAAAAAAACATACAATGCTCAATAAGAAAAACAACGTACGGTGGAGGGGGGTGGGCTGATGTGTGCCCAACAGTGAAGGGAGTGGAAAAGTCCATGGGTGCAAGCGCAACGGAGGGAGGGAGAGACAAGTTGTGCTATCATAAGCCGAGGGGGACAGCTGGGGTTATGTGAACGCTGCAGCTGGATCGGGAGCCGAGGGAGATCGCTTGGCCGATCCCTGTGCTGCCGGGTAGCTGAAGCCTTGAGAAAAAGCTTCCCTCCCTTCGCAACCTTCTGCAGGCTGCACTTTCCCAAACCTCCCCCCCCCCCCCCCCCCAAAACAAGATGGTGTAGATAAGCATCTGGAAAACACACACACACACAGAGACCTGATTTATACAACACCGGCTGTAAGCACTTGCTTTCACTTGTTTTCTTTTCCGCTCTTATCGAGTCAAATCGAGAAGCGGACATTATTTAGCTGGAGTGAGCGATTACCATCAGAATAACAGCAATTAGAAGAGTGATTATTTTTTTATATAAATTCCTGAAAAAAACAACATGTGATATGCATCTCACAATATTTTATTCTTCCTCTGTGCAAAGATTTTTCTTCTTTCTATTTTTTTTTTTTTTTTGTATGACTAGCATTTTTTTTTTCTCCTGCATCGAGATGACTGAAAAGTGTGAAGCAGAAAAGTGAAGCCGTTTAATCCGGCGTGCGGCATCGGAAAACTTTCGCTGTCACTGTTTTCTGATCACCTATAAAAAAACAGGCCTGTCAACAGCTGCAAGACACAAGAAGCACACAGTAAAGGAAGCTATGCAAATGCGTGCAACATTGACACGCTACTGAACAACAAGGTAAAGCCTGAAAAAATAAATAAATAAGTAGTGAAATACACATGCACACATCACACGCTACACATGGATACTCCTGTATGGAGAATTTGATAGGAGAAAAAAAAAAAAAAAAAAAAGGTACAAGTTGTGGAACATTTTCTTTGTGCACACAGGGGAGAGACTGAGATTAATTGCAGTGAAGCACGGCAGGACAACTTGAATGCCACTGTGAGGCGGAAACATAGAAAAAAAATGAAATAGTTACACTTAAAATGAAACTTAGCACTATTACGACTAAAATGCATATCTTTGTGTCAACTTAAAATAGCTGACACAACAAAGTGGGAGGAGCTTGGCCTGAAGGGTCATCTCTGTTACGGGTCCAGAAGCTTTTTGCATGTATTTGTGCGTATTACCAGTAAAAGTCGTGAAAATCTAATATTTACTCTTTTCCCCCCCTCCTTTCTTAGTTCCTCATCAAGGGTTAACCAACAGCGCTTTATCTGATCACACTAGCTCTGTGCTCTAAACCTCCCGTTCATGTTTGAGGTTTTTCTTTGAAAGTCCGGACCGTTTTGATTCACCGCAGCTGCGCTGACTCTTTAATCAAATGCTATCTTTTCACTGCTTTTGCCCCGTCTACCCTTCCCTCTCTCCCTCCCCTCCCCTCCCTCATCCCTTAACGCATCTTAATTGGTTGCTTTCTGTGACAAATTACGAGCGCGTGCTTTGATGAGGTCAGGCGAGCCGATACTGGAGTAACTTATGCCAGCCCCTGGTGGTTCCCCTCACCACTACAAACGGGGGGTGGGGGGGGGGGGGTGCGTCGGCATCCTGAAACCGTAATGAGAGACTGGGCCCGGGGCTGCCTGGTCCCCCTTTACAAGCTGTGAAGACACCAAAGGGGGGGTTGCAGGTATCTTAGCCAAAGAGATACCGAATGTATTTTTTAATATAAATTTTTATTCATAAAATGTATCTAAATATTTAGATGTTTTTTCATAGTAATGAAGCAATCATTTTTAATTTATTGTGAATATGTGAACATATATAAATCAGTATAAATATTTAAATGTATTTATTTATTTACATTTTTAAATGCTTACAGTGTGGTTGTTACACAGTTTGCACAGTAAAACAGTTATCTAAAATTAATTTCATTTAAAGCATCGTGGCTACAGACATTTGCATTCAGTTTGGCATCATATGACGTTGAATCACATCTCGATCTGTTTTTGAGCTTCCCGCCATGAGTGTTGCCTTTTTTTAACTGACATGTCAAGTTAAAAATAACTCTTCTTTTAAAAACCTGTCTCAAAACCCCAGTGTGCGTCAAGCTGTTTTTTAAAGCCTCCCTAAGAAACATTTGGTGCACCTGAAAACAACCTAATCAAACAAGCCGACTAGTCATTCATGCAAACCTCGAACTAGTCGATTTAGTCCACATCCCTAGTCCCGCATGAAAAGCTGTGAGGCCATAGAAGGAGTGAGTCAAGAAGAAACCATTAGAGAGGAGGAAAGAGAGATAGGCGTCACCCAGTCATATGGCACTCGTGTTTAGACAAACGCTAACTGCAACAATCACAGTTTAATGATCCGCAATGTCAACAGAGCAGCAATGCTTCCAACAATCAAGCGGATCGGCTTGCGCTTAAACCAAACTGTGACATCACTTTGGAAAACCGAGGACGGGGAGGGCGGAATAATGGCATAACATTTTGCAGCAGGAGATTTGAGATAGTGTCTGGGCTCACGTAATCTTCATCTCCTCTTCCGCACTCTCTTCCTCCCGATCTAGGTTACTCGGTTTCCTCGCAGAGCTTTGGGACCGGTGAGAGAGAAAGAGTCAGGTCAACATTTTGAAGGACATCTTTGCTGAATGGGTTTCAACTTCAAATCATTTTCTCCCTGAACGAACTAAATGTGTTTTAGGATCAGTTTAGATGTCTTCAGGTCACCTCAAGGGGGAGGTCAGAAATGCCACGTGTGATGTCACGGTAGGCATTGGTTCATTTCTCTGGTCCAGTACAGCGAACAGTCATTTGGGAATACTGCTTTGTCAGTTGGAAACTGTGGCCTTGCGGTTCTCAGTTATATAATTTGCTTACAAGAGCAGGTCACAGATCAGTCAGAAGTATGTATTTGTGTTGCTGAGTTTCCAACCATAAAAGCCACACCGCCCCAACAGACACCGACCAATGGTGACAATCACTAGATTGCAGTGTCACTTCTGAGACATTTCAAGACCTGACAAACATGTTCAGTCTGTGAAAACAGCCGCCGACCAGCGCTGACAAAACCTGACGAATTGTTGGTTCCCTTTGATCAGTGTCGGTCGTTGCTTTGAGAAGGGAGAAACTGAGAGCCACATATTGCGAAATACTACATTTATACTATACATATGAAAATTATACTCGAGATGACACATTTGATGAGACTGACCTTTAACCTTTTTTGTTTTGCTTGTTAGCAGCATTTGGTCACCAACTGTTACTGAAACATCACTCATAAAAGGAACGGTCTCGCAATCACTGCCGATTGATCGGAGAGAGGTTGCTCAACTTCCCTTTTCCACGTTACCCCCTTGCCCCCCCCCCCCCCCAGTATCTTGTAAGGCCACTGCAAGAAGGAAAAAAATACCATAAACAATCTTTAAATAATTGCAGTGAGATTTTTCTACTTGAATAAAAAAAAAAATCCAAAGGAAAGAAAAAGAGAGAGAGAGAAAGCGATGATAAATTGACAAAGGAAGTATCTTGGCCCTCGCTCTTGCCTGGTGAGCCACGTTAGCCTCTGGGCTTAATTGAAGCCAGGAGGGAGCGTTTAATAATTGCTGTCAGAAGATCAAATTTAATTCTCTTTTCACAGGACCGCTGTAGGGTAGAGTGAAACAAATTGTCATCGGAGATTTCCAAATGAACAAAGCTTTTAATTAGTCTGATTAGAATGCCGTGGTACAGAGGGAGAAGAGGGGATGAAAAAAAAAATGTGCGATGAAATAATCAGAGGATCATCCGAGCATGCTTTCTGGTGTTGCGGGGAAGGTCACATGACTTTGTCTTCCCTCCTTACTATTGCCCCCTACAACATGGCTAACATTACAAGACACTGTCGTTCTCTGCTCATTAATCAAGTGCGGAGACTGAACACCTAAGTTTTGACTCTAGAAGTGTGCAGAGCATCGGTTGCTGTGTCTGGGCTAGTTTTATAATGCGATAAACTATGCAACTCTTCACAGCTGTTGAATACCCTTGTCATCATTATGCCTCTTCACACATAATTCAGGTTTCAATGGGGAGACTCTGATTTCTATAAATGTTCTGACTCTTACATGTCTGACAACAACTAGTTAATACCAACTGTGCATTTGCGTCATATCATTTGAAACTTTATGGTGCTGCCAAGTCACCATGTTTGGCCAACGCATTCTCATCCTTTAGCGTCATATAGAACGCTATATGACAAAACGGCGCTATACTACGCACATGGCACCCGTTATCGTTAATATAACACTGTGAGGGCTAGGTTTAGGTGTGGGGTAGGGTAGTCTCATATTACGCGAAAGGATTTATGACGCCTTGGGTTCGCGTGAATATTAACGATAAAGGGTGCCATGTGTGTAGTATAGCGCCGTTTTGTCATATAGAGTTCTATGTGATGTGAAAGGGCTGGTTTTGGCAACTACTATAGTCACTGTCAGTTTGGTTTCAGACTTCACAATTAAAAGGGGCTTGACTTTAGTTATGATTTTACCGACATTAATCAGTTTGCTTCTGTAAGATATGAACAGAACAATTTGAAAGTCACACCTGTTTGTACATGAGGTTGTTCATCTCAAACACTGGCTGTGATCATAGTCAAAGAGTTTTCTTTGACATGCTAGCGTAGTTTATTATTTCAGTTCTCCTTTCTTTCTTTAACTCTGTTCCACAGTACTAAGAACTCACCCAGAAGTCTGAGAGCTTCCTTGAGGTAATGCCTTCGGCATACTGACCGATGAAACCACCCAAAGAAACCCACGCAATCTATTTTTTATGCCCGCCACAGGGCCATTGCCCTGTTCACGAGAAGACTGAGCCACTGTCAGGGCTGTTTTTTTTTTTCCCTTATTTCTTTACTAACAGCTGACCAACCAGAACAGGACAGTGATCAGACACCATTCACTCAGTGTGTGTCTGTCAGCTGAGCAGCTGGTTTCAGCGTATCTCTTTCAGTTAGAGTTGACATAGCATGTTGTGCCATGCTTCCCTTTGGCCAGCACACAGTCGCTATGGAAAGATAGCTCTCACCTTCCCTGATTCTGGCTTTAGCAGGCCACACTTCCCTGTTTACTGACTCCATGAAGGATGCAACTGCTGTTAACACCCTTTCATTTTGTTTTCCACTATTGTGCTTGGTCACGTGCCTCCATATGAAAGACTACAAACCCTACGGCACTTTTTCATCAGACCTTGCATCGAATATCTACCGTATACTTCCTTGTCACAAAGTATTAAAAAACTATTTTTTTGTCTGTTATGGCACTATGGAGCCAAGTGCTTTTTACATCACATTTTCAGCTCGGAAAATGTCCTAATATGACTAGAAACACTCAAGACCGAAAATGTAAAGCATTATTTCACTATGAGTCGTGCGAGACTTTTTCCTCAGGAAAAAGGTAGATAGGATGGAATGGATGTATTCGATTTCGGACGAAATGTTTGTTTTTGAGATCGAACAGATTTACATGTTACTGGAAAACGATGTAGAAAAGTGTAGAGAGCTCAACAAATTACTTTAAAGAGTAACTAAACACCAAACCAACTTTTTTTAGTTAATGATCTGTAAGAATGGATCTTTATTAAAACCAGTCATTGATTCGAGTAACTTTTTTGACGTTTGTTTATAAAGTGTTCTATTTCTACAATATATGGTGTAAAAACGTCTTAGTGCTGCCCTCTTCAGGTTGAACGGTGGCTACTGCAGTTGAATTTTCCTATTGGATGTTCCGCACTTCGTGACGTACGCAGGTTTCAGCTCACCACGCGAGCTACGCCCTTGGCAGTATAAAAACCATCTTGTGTCGTTAAAACCACTGTAGGGAGTCGATAATTGGAATTGTGAGTATTGAAAACGATCAGGATAGAGTGTTTTAGCATCTATTTCGTCCCCTCTATCTCAGCTGGGGTCAGCCCGCTTTTTCAGCATTTTCAAATATTGCCAGTGGGTGGAGTCAGGCTCTGAACAGGGGTTTAGTTACCCTTTAAGTAGTAGAAAATGGTGGCAGTGATTTAAATCTGGATTCAAACCATATTTTGCTGCATGCAGTGTAAACCCACAAACCTGACAGGAGCATGTCACATTTGTCTTACATGATTCTATGCCAAGAATTTGAGCTGTTTTGACAAAGAGAGGGGAAGTCAGAGGGGCCGGCGTGTTATTTTAAGGTACATGTAGAACTATTTAAGTAATTAGCTGTTGATTCCTGTAGAGACAGAAGGAAGGTATTGCAGCAGAGTCCTGAAAGAGAGCCCTGTATCACATAAATAAACCCCTCCACCCAATGCCCTAATCTAGCAAAGAACCTGAAAAGAGCTATTCACTAATCACTGCAAAAACAGAAAAGCTGTTCATCTATAATTTTACACTTTTGCTAATAAAATCTCACATTTTGAAAATGTCTCTCTTCATCTCTGCTCTTTTTTTTTTCTTTGGGTTGAAATGAGGTTATGAAGAAACAAATGACTTGCATGGTGTGGAAAATAAGAATGGCTGTGAAATCAGTTTTACCAGTTTTTGTGTGATGAAATCTAATAATGTGGATGCAGTGATTTTTCACTATGCAATGTTTGTTAAGAGCTCTGTCATTAAATGTTTGGCCATCACTAAGTGCTTAAAAAGAACACACCACAAGCCGGTTTTGACTTCTTTTTTTTTTTTTTTTTTGTCTGGGGTTGCATCAGTGGAGGCGGTTTGTTTATAATCAGCTGTGGCTCAAGCCCTCAACTCTTTTTTTCTCTCTATTCTTTTCTTCTTTTTTCTTCTTTTTTTGTATGCTGGAACAGTTTAGGAAAGGAAGCACCTTTACACCTTTGATTGTCTGTGGCTGCTGATGTCATATCCTTCCACCATTCTGTGTGTGTGCATGTACGTTTCCTGTCACTATCCAGTCATACAGTGGGGGTGTAAATGACCATGGAGGAGCCCAGATAGACACTCCTGCTCCATTACAATAATGAGAATATGTGTCTTACACTTTTAATATGTTTTGATTGCTTTCAAAATACAGTCGGTGGAAATTAGGGGGAATCAAAATCGGATGGGTTGTGTAACTACTTTTTTGCACTTAATGTCCAAATATTAGTATCGAACTGTAAACTTTTTAAGCAATCTGAATTGCATCATGGAAAAAGAGAGTTTAAAGGAATAGTTCACTTTAAAAAAAAAAAAAAAACTTTTGCTGATAATTTACTCACCCCCATGTCATCCAAGATATCCATGTCATTCTTTCTTCTGTCGAAAAGAAATTAAGGTTTTTCCTTAACATTCCAGGATTTTTCTCCATATAATGCACTTTACTGGCAACCAAACGGTTCAAGGTCAAAAAGACAGTTTCAGTGCAAACTGCAAAATGTTCAAAGGGCTTTAAACGATTCCAGATGATGAGTACGGTTCTTATCAAGCCAAATTATCACTCATTTAAAAAAAAAAAAAATGTGTGTTTGTGACTCTCCTGTTCGAACTTGTTTATCAAAATTGAACAAATCTTTTTGTGTGTCATTTGGTTCATTCAACGAACAAAATGAACAAATTGACTCGGGAAAAGATTTGTTCATTTTGATAAACGAGTTCCAACAGGAGAGTCACAAACGCGCATCACAGAACAGAGCAAGAGGAGCATTTGAGCTTATAAAACTTAAACTTTGCTATTTAAAAAAAAAAAATGAAAAAAAAAAACATTTCACTTGATAAGACCCTTATTCATTGTCTGGAATCGTTTAAAGCCCTTTGAACAGTTTGCACTGAAACGGTCTTTTGGACCTTGAACTGTTTGGTCACCAGTAAAGTGCATTACATGGAGAAAAATCCTTTTCATCAAAAACCGTAATTTGTTTTCGACTGAAGAAAGAATGATATGGACATCTTGGATGACATGGGGGTGAGTAAATTATCAGCATTTTTTTTTTTTTTTAAGTGAACTACTCCTTTAACATCTGATTTTTTCCCCCTGCTCATCCACAGAATGAATTGTTCAATTTGTATGTTGTATTTTTACATATACATACTTATTGGAATAACTGTCACACAGTTTTACAAGTACTTTAAATGTTTTCTTTTCTTTTTTCATCACAATATATATATATATATATATATATATATTATTGTCCCTTTTATTCCTGTGCACTTTAATTCCATTTTTTAAATTCACATACAGTAAAAATGTTGAACACACTTTTTACTGTGTATGTGGATTTACCTGCACTCATTATGATCTGTACGGCCAGGGTTCCTCCCACACTGATCCTGATCTCAGGTTCAGGTCACCCATCCTGTGTCTTTTCCACTGCCAAGATTTATGGGCACTCTTCAGCTTCGTCCCTCAGGCAGACTCTGCCACACTTAAGAAGCACTGGCTGTAATGACTTTATACAGACAATAGGCTGTTAACTCTCTCGCTATGAGCTCCCTGCCCCGTTTTAAGTGCAAACCAAACAGCCGCACCTAAATATGTACACATACAAATATGTTTGTAAAAGAAAAAAAAAGAAAAGAAAAAAAAAAAAACATGGGAGTAAATAAATATTATTTTTGGTACAATGAGTACAGAATGAACATATTTAAGATTAGGATGTGGTAAAAAGTGTCAAAAGTGTGCCATTGTATTCAAATTGTTCATAAGACACATATTACAAATTGTTGACCTCTTCAAGGAAACGGCAGTTTATTTTAAAAGAGTGAGGGTTTATTTAATGTATCATGCACCTCCTAAAAGGTTTACTTTTTGGCCATAATATGTTATTTTAAATCTTTGCGACCACATTTCCCCAGGAGGATAGAGGATACTGCCCTTTTTTCAAACACACACTAGTACCAAATGTCTTGCAGATGTGCAGTGAAGAAATGAAAATCGGGGAAAGTGGAAGCGAGCGAGTTTACAAAGGGTGGCAACATAGTGCTGAGGTTGATTTCTCAAAAGATCAGCTCCTGTCTGATTGTAATAATAACATACAGATGACTTTAATGTGGTAGGAGTCAAGCAGCGCTGCTCTGTAACCCCCCTGCACCTCACAGATTGTGCCAGATCTCAATAAAAGTGAAACCTGCCAGAGTTGTATTTCTCATCAAAACAAGTGTTTCATTATCACATACAATTTCTGTACTTTTTATTTTATTTTTTACAAATTTAATTCATGGTTTTTGCATCTTAATCATTTTTCATTCTCAACACGGGACCCCTTAGAGAAATAAAAAAATTGCTTTGTTTCTTTTTCCCCTAACAAAATTATATCGCTGAGCACAGAGAAGTAGTCATATTCACTTTATTAAGACTTTGACAATACAATTGCGTGCAAAATATACTTTTTTTATATATTTGGAACACTAGGGACCGAGCCGACCCAGAATTGTGCCTGTTTATGAACGTACTCATTGCCCTCACAGTTCCATTTCTTAAAAGGAGAGAGAGAGAGAAGTAGAGAAAGAGAGAAAAACACACAGCACCTCATTACATCCCAGTGCCGGCACCCCCACCTCTTTCTCCTTTTCCCCCACGATTTCTCTTCGTTCCCCCACCACCCTTGTGCTCTGTGGCAGAGAAAGAGAGGCATGGTTAACAGATGGGAGGGTGGACGGCAGCCTCTCCTCCCTTTTCTCAAGAGAGACTTGCTCACATCTTTTTGCTTTTCCTTTGGATTTCTCCCTTGTGCTCTTGCTTTGAGCCCAATATATCAATTGAGAAATGTTGTGGGTTAACTTGTCTTATCTTTCCCTCTCTGTCCTGTAGCATCCCTCCATGACCCTTCAGCCTTTGGTGATGACCCCTCTTCCAGGCTTTCTTCTGCCTGTCACACTATGCCAAACCTGTCCTTAGCTTCTTTTGGGGGAGGGATCTTTCTGGCCCTTGACTAACTCTCTCTCTCTCTCTCTCGCCCTCTCTCTCACCCTTCCCATATGGTTTGGCTGTGGATTAGTGAATTGGCTTAGCAATGCAGAGAAAGCCAGTTAGTAGTCCCTCTCCAACTCACTCTTTCTCTCTCTGGTATAATTTCACATATAAGCTTTAAAACCGCCCCACACACATATTTGATCTTAAACACACATAGTATTTGTTCCTTTGCGTTTGGCAGGATTCAGCCACACTTTACTTGTGGATCAGACATATTTGATCAGATATTTTATGAGAGTCGAACCTTATTTTACCTTGAACCTTATGTAAAGCGCCGCTGGCAACTGATCAACCACAACTTGTCTGCACTGTAGTTCGGCTTTACTGGTGTAAATTGGATTGTGCTCATCTGTGGTAATCTGAAAGCAGATGAATGTGGGGATGTGTACATGTGAAGGAGGGGATGAGACTAGAGGGAGAGAGAGAGTTTTATGCTGCTATGCCAGAACACATTGTATGATTTTGGGCTGTCCCATATGAAAGATGACCCATTGTGGTGATTTCTGTGGCCGTGGCTCCTAAAAGATGGTCCTACGTCATATAGTAAGAGAGGTTCAAAGACGTCCATTGTCGCGGTCTTGCGACCAAAGATAGCCTGCGATAATTTTTTGACAGTGTCATGAAACATGGGCACTAAAACTACTTACCTCAAGCTCCATTTTCAAAATCAGCTTGCCAAGTTGGCTTCTTTTCCCATATCCATGACCGCCTCTCCATATTCTGCTCTTTCGCTTCCTCCTCTTTTTTCCAGCAAACATAAAAACCACAATTGCTAAAGTGCGATAAATCTTTCTCTATTTGTTTGATGCGTATTACATTTTATTCTTCTGTGTTCTTCTATACTAGGTTACCGGCCTATTAGCCTATAGCCTTTACTTCTATACAAGTAATCTTATAGGATTGCTGAAATCACACATCTGATTTTGATTTTCTTTTATCTATTGTACTTTTTTATTGCATTACTTTTTATTTTCTCTTTTTGAGCTGTTTAATTTTAGGAACAAATAAAATGTTTTAATGCTTTACAAATAGTAACAATACTGAATTGTTAAACGAATTGTTGAAATAGTTGAACGTGTCCAAAGCTGTACAGTATGTGAGGTTATTGCAAAAAATAAAAATAAATACATATATATATATCATAAAAGAGAGAAATGAAATGAATGGTTTTAAAAAGTGTGAATGAATGGTTTTAAAAAGTGAAGTTCTATCAAGGTTTGATATTTTGTCAACTTTTATGCTATAAAGTTCACACTTTAATAATTGTTGGTGCCACTGTGAAGAGGAATCAGTGTCCAGATGAAGCCTATTAAAGAATGTTTAAAACGACTTAATGCACAGCAGGTCCATGTTGAGACTGTGGCGTGATTGTTTCAGGTATTACGGACCTGTCGTTATCAATGAGGAAGCTCCTCTTAGATTCGCAGCCAAAGACCCTGTTTTGATTGAGTTAACTACTTAATCAGCTTTCAATTGCGAGCAGCGAAAACGCCAGGTTCTGCTGGCTGCACAGTGGGTAAATATTTACACAGGCGTCCAGTCATTATCACCAGCTTGTAGTTGAGTTGTTTTGCTCCTTGTATTATGTCTTTTACAGTGGTCCTCTAAACAATCATCAAGCCGCTTCGGATTTCGCCACATACACATTAAGACTTGCTCGCTAACAGTCCAGCTAACAACTCTTGGTGAAGTACAGAGCGCTCTTGTTTGTATGCTAATGGAGTGTAATCTTATTCACAGTTATTATTAGAGACAATGGAAAATACATTATATCAACATCAGCATAAGGTTGTATTTGTAGAGAAGAAACTGAGTGTTTAACAACTCTATTTCGACAACACCGAAGGAATCCAACAATTACGTGTGGAATTTCATAGATTAGCAGCATCCTCTGAAATAAAAATGGATCTCAGCCAATGAAATTAGAGTTTGCTTGCGGTTTAACTTACATGACATGGAAAAGTCTCTCGAACACTTCCAAACCCCTACATAAACACTTGCTTATTAATAAATGAGAGAAGCATGGCAACGCGGAGAGAGACGTGAGAAGCGCAGCGTATCCTTTAGGTGTATCTACATCAATGTTCCTTGCTTGCTCTGGCAGGTGAAATCTGGTTCAGAAAGAAGAAAAAGAGCCAGAGAATAAAGAGAAAGCAATGGAGGGCTTTTAACGTGACACCACTGACAGCTTTACTGCATTACAGAAAGCTTAAATAATGGGACGCTCATTTGCATAACGAGGGACGTTATCACCTCTACTGTCAGAATAAAACACAACAACACTTCTGCCGCTCCTCCCAGAGATGAATCGGGTTGGCCTACTTTACGGCACCAAAGAGGTGCGCACATGCACACAAACACTGGTGCGCGCACATGTGTGTTCTGTGATCGCGAGCTCTCGCGCTGCTTGGATCTGAGCTGTGAGCACTTTATAGAAAGCCTGGGTTGGCTTCTCGGGTGAGGGCAGCCTTTCAAAAGGCTCAGCAGGAGGGCCTAATAAAGGCCCCGCACACCTTTTTCCCTGAGAGACGGAGAGCGGAGCGAGGCCGTGACTTGACAGCGGGATCATATTCCGGAGCGGGTTTGACGAGGGCTTAATCAGGATGTCCCAGGTTTCCATTCGGGTTATTCTTCAGATCTAATGATGCGTGGATAGTAAAGCCTCATCTTTCAGGGCAGTTTGGTTGCGTTCACACAAAATTTCAGCTAAAAGGGAAACACAAGTGTGTTCGTTCAGCATTCTAGTGACAATTCGATGCGATGTTACATCGGCGTTGTTTAGGAAAGTGTCGCTGTTTGTCGTTCGGGTGACAGTAAACGTTACACTGCAAATGATTAGAGCTGTTAAGTTAGTGGCACTTCCAAAACACTGTCAAATTCTCTGTGACTGTAGAGAGAGCATAACAGTGCTGTCTACCCTCATAGTCGCAGCCGAAGCGCGAGAATCTGATTTGCATGATATTGATGGCAGAAAACAGCGCTGCCTCGAAACGTCTACGGATTCTTTTGTCTTTATTTGCTGTCCCATGTGGCTCAGACTCTGCCATTCGCTGTTTTTTAACGTTGTGGTTTTGCCATTTTTCATCTGACTTAATGCCTCTCTCTCTCTGCCGTTCACAGGTACAGCTACTGGAATCTTTGAAGTGAGCGGAGCAAGTCAAGAGAAGAAAGCCTGGTTTAAAGAAATCGCAAGCAAAAACAGAGGGACAAAAGAATAAAGTTCATTGGTGAAAGAGAGAGACGAAAAGACGGGGACAATGGGGAGGAAAAAGATTCAGATCACGCGGATTATGGATGAACGTAACAGACAGGTGAGTCACGCTGACCAGAAGGAGCCAAAAACTAACTCTAGACAGCTTCCTTCACAGAAGTTTGATGGGTTATTTCGAACTAAAATAGACTAAGTAGGTGGTGTGCGCATGCTAATTGTCGGCGTCCTCGCACGCTGCCACCTCTTGCTTACGGCAGTGGAATATTACTTTAGCAGGGGCAGGGTGGGTGGAGAACACAAACACGCAGAGATGGCAATGGTGGAATGATGCCACATGCTTCAGGGCTTTAGGTGGAGTCAACACAGAGGTAGAAGATGGCCCTCCAGGGGCCCTTCCTGCCTTAGTAGTTTTCCTCTTCAACTCGGCTCTCAGATCACTGAGATCCTGTTCATCATCTGTAGCTTTAGCTGCGTTCATAATAATATCAATTGTAATTGTAATCCCTGGTGGAAAAAAAAAAAAAGCCGAACTGATAGGTCTTTTCAGCTACTTTAGCTGATTGGTAGTAAGATGGTTTTCAAAACCAGCTTTGACTAATTTAAGCTGTTTTCTTCTATATGGATGACACTAAAATCTAAAAATAATTAATTTGGCTTTTTGTGTGTGTTAGTGTTCTTCAAACTAATTCTGTTAATGCAGTCAAATTTGACCAATTAGAAAAACATTCTGTTTTGTATCTCCATTTCTCTGGGCGTGAAACAGAATCAAGTCAGGAACACACAAAAACAGGCAGATATGCAGCATAGCAGATACTGTAGTTGTATTGATCGTATCGGTGCCAGTTACATAGATGCTTGTTTTACTGCAAGATCAATAAATGTTCTTTAGGCTTGACATTTACATTTGTCCCCCTTATATATATATACATATAAAGTCAGGGAAGCCTAGAAAGCAGTTTGACAGAAAGTAACCTTGACTAGTTTCAGGTTGATCTATTTGTCTTTTCTGTTGTAACTTGACTCTCTATGAACTTTCTGAACAGTCAACCAGAGTCCTCACATCCCTTCACATGATGACACTTTGTCACAGAAACAGACATTTGTAGTTCCTCAGTCTTGTCTGGAGAAAAAAAAAAAGTGATTTTGGGAAAAGGACTTGGCTAACAGTTGATATGACTGAGTGAGACCATACTGCTGCAGTTAATGGCTGCTGTCTGGACCTTGGGTGGGTTGATCAATTATTGAAGATAGTGTGAGGGCCTGAGGAGAAGTGGAGGAGAAAGTGAGAAAAAAATCGGGTGAGGAAAGTAATGGGCGTGTCAGCCGGAGCAGACGGAGGGGGCACAGTGACATTAGTCATTCAGTACTTGTGGGTTGAGTAAGTTCTCCCCCTTGAGGAAACCAGAGGCTCACATGCATGTGGGCTTTCATGCTAAACGCTGAAAGAATGAGTCAAGGTACTTCTCAAACCAGAAACTTCTCTGTTCTCTGTTTCTGTTTATTTCGAAAAACCAACAAGTTTTGATTTTAACAAGGCATCATATTGAATTGGCTTCTGAATGTAACATACATATAGTTTGAATTTCAAAGGTTGGTTTATGAAAAAAAAGTTGCATTGGTGAGTGTATGTGCGCTTTAAAGAAGTAGTTCACCCAGAGAATAAGTTTGTCATTATTTATTCAATTCGACTAATTTTAGTACAACTTAACCCACATTTTTCTCGAGTCCATTTCCATACAATGACTATCCATATCTATAAAGCTAAAAAGTACAAGTATTGTGCCATTGGTCACTAAAATTTCTGATGAGAAGATTATAATATTTAAATTGCATTCATTTTATTCAATTGTTTTTTTGTTTGTTTTTTTGTAGTTTATTTATCTATTTATTTTTAGTATTAGAGCTTGACACGTGCAGTCACTATCAACCAATATTAAATGGAAAATAACTCCATTAATTTTCAAATTTCTCCATTTTTCATTGACAGAAAATATAGTCCATAGTGACAGAATTTTCCTTTTCAGGTAAATGTTTTGGTTTCACATAACCTTTCAATGCTCTTAACACAGAGTTTCTAATCACAAACACAGATGAAAAGGAAAGGAGGAAAGAAACGGAGAGAAGTATGAGGGGGGGGGGGGGGGGCTGAGGTCAGGATGTTTTTGGCGAGGCTATCGGATTGCACAGAGAGCATCCTGTCTTGGTGTTATCGCTGTTCTCTTCTCCTTCTCTCTCTCTGTTTCTCTCACTCCCCCTTAACCAGACTTCAAGATCAGAGATTGATACAGGAAGGACACCTGATGAGAGTCAATGCCACAGATTTCCAGGTCTTGGGATAGAAAAGAATAAAGGGGGGACAAAGGGAAGAAAACAGTGACATGTATTTCCTTTTGGCCAGTTTCTTTAAATATGGTTGAAATTAAGCATTTTATACTAATTAAGTACATTCTGTGAATGTTCAGATGCGTCACACTGTGTGGGATTGACCTCTCGCCACACTACAAAAAATAAACTTCTAAGCTGCACGATTGCAGTGTTAAAGGATAATGGAGTAGATAGCATTTTAAATTTGTACAATTTGTAATGCATTACTTATTAAACACAAGTCCTAGGCTAGAACACGACATTTATCCTTTTGCCAAAGTTTGTCAAACTTGTGTACGCTTAATGTCTAGTATCACATCATTAGCCATATGTCAACAACTTTAATGAAAAGCAATGGCAAAACATACTGTGGCCTTGCAAAGTGATACAAATAAGCTCATAAATTCTCTAGAGAGGTTTTGGTCAGAAGATGCTTTGTTGAAAACATGCATCATAAATTGTTATGTATTTATAGACTGTAAGACATGTTCGACAGCTGGCACAGGGGTTATCATTGACTCTTGTCCTCTTGCTGCCATTCATCTGGGGCTGTGGCAAACAACCCGCTTCATTGTATTACAAGAGAACCGTGAAGATAGACATCACAAGACAAGAATGGGGGACCTTTGACTTACAAAGGGTTTTTTCGTTTCTTTTTTGCTTTTTTCTCTCCCCTCTAGCTCTTAATGTGTTGAAGACGTGGCTGTGGCTGTGCATATTTTCACTTCCTCTTTAAGGAAATCTTTCCATACCGAAGCCAAGTAAACAACAGACTGCTTCAATGGTGTTACCTTAAGCACTGCATTCTTGAGATGTTTGCTCTTTTTCATGCAAATGCATCTAAATTGTGTAGCAGAGTTTCATATCTATATCTATATATATATATATATATATATATATATTCCTGTGGTGACAAAGCTGGATTTTCAAGTCATTACTCCAGTCTTCAGTGTCGTGTGATTTACTTCAGAAATCATTTTAATGGTCATTTTCTGAAAACAGTTGTGCTGCTTATATGCACTTAATGGAATAATTGACCAAGAATATTATATTTTATAATATATAGAATATTTATAATACACATAATATTTTTTGTCATTATTTACACACTTTTCCCCTTTTTTTTTAAACTGAAAACGCAGTCATTATGCAGCTCATTTGCATAATATAATGACAATTCATTTGTGCCAAGCTCCTAAAAAGACAAAAGAACTAGAAAACGATGTGTATATATATATATATATATATATATATATACTGTATATATATATATATATATATATATATATATATAGCTGTTTGGTTTTTTTGAAACTGTAATAGAATATTTATTATTCATAAATCATGAAAAAAATCTCATTGAACCCAAACTTTTGAACAGTAGTTTGTTTGAAATTGTTTTTTTTAAATTTATTTTAATTTTAATTTAATTTAATTTATTTTTTTTATTTAATTTAATTTAATTTAATTTTAGTTAATATCCTTGCATATACTTTTTATTCCATTAATTAATCGCTAAGAGCTTGAATACACTATAAACCTAAACCCACACGACCATAAAAATCATCTTTTTCAAACATTTAATGTCTGAATGCTCAAACATTTTTGGCCCAGCTGTCGTCTCCCATCATTTCCTTGCTGATATCACCTCTCCCAGATTGGCAGCTTCCCTACGGCCCACCCTGTCTCTGGCGCCATGCTTATGGGCACAAGGCCTCAGCCACCCTGGGCGGCCACTTTGGCTGCCTATAGCCCACCTCCTGAAAACACTTGCGAAGAGCAAGGCTCCTCCAGCAGGCCTCCCTGGCGTTGACTAGCTGCCCAGAAGCTTAGACAGAGGGCATCAGTGTGAGGAGCCTGGCTTTATTCCCCTCAGCCACTCAAACACTTTCCTGGGCTCGTCACATGAAAGGACCCCCTGTGTCATAAAAGTGTTAGCCACATCGCTAACAAGAGCATGCTTACTGACTCATTTTCACACTGCTGAATACACAGCGTACATTTACAGGCATGTTTGAGAGAGATTAATCTATCTAATAATGATTTCAAATTCAATTTTAGTCAATGCTGATTCTTCTGCCTTGATGGCAGGAGAGGCCGGGACATAGTGCCTGATGTTGATACGGCGAAAAGGCCAATGAGAGATTTGCTTACTTCTACTTGAAGGATAAACATGGCTGATGCTGAATTGTCTTGGAAAATAAAATCAAACACGTACAGAAGATTGTCTTGTAGACTCGTTGAGTTCAGGAAATGCTATGGAGTCTTTGATGCCGTCTTCTTATTGTGCAGCATTGGAAAAAAAATATACAAATATTAAGTGGATATATCGTTTTAAACAACTTTTCTATTTGAAATAAATCCATCAAAGAATCCTGAAAAAAAGTATCAAAGTCTCCACAAAAATGATTTATAAAATGGATATTTCTTGAGCCATAAAATCTGAATATTAGAATGATTTCTGAAGGATTTCATTTTGGGATTTTCGTCAGCAGAAAGCCACAATAAATAGGGCCAGTAGTTACTTATGTGTTAAAAATCAGGTTTCTGGATGTCTCCGTATGGTGGAAGTTCGTTCAGAAGTGCATACTTTATTTGGCGCTCAACATGCTTGTGGTTTTCACCCCTCTAACTGACTTGGCAAATGCAGGCACCACACGTTCAGTAGGCTTCTGTTACCTTTCTTTTCATCTCTGCCTCATGATGGTGTGATGGCATGGAGACGGTGCTTGATTCAGCCACCCATGACAACAGAGGCGTCTCTCCAATCAACAACAGAAAGGTGTAAAACAGTTTGAGTAAAATTAACAGCAAGAAAATAATGAGGCCCTCTGGGTATCCCATCACCCCTTGCTCTCCCCTCCACGGTTCCCACCTTTCTCTTGTGATCGTTACCTCTGCGCCTGTCTCCTCACAAAACATGCTGTGCGTGTTTTTTCACTTTTTCATCTGTCTCTCCCTCTCTCTTCTCTCTGCTTCTTCACCAACATCATCGGGAAAATTCCTTTGCTTCCGCGAAGTGCAACTTCTCCAAATCTCTCCTCTTAGAATGTATCTTCTTAAAATTCTTTTGTTCCTCTTACGCTAATTGTTATTCCACTTTTCTTCTCATTATTCAGAGCTTTTCTCATTTTCATTTTTTCACGCAGGTTTTGTTTCGTATTATGTTTCTGCTGATGACCTTCAAAATATTCTCTTTGTTACAAGCAATTGATTCTCATTGAGGCTTTGAGAGTCGTGTGCTGCTGAAGTGTCTTTTAAACACGACTTTTAAATAAATTTTGTTGCCGTCAGTGTAGCTTAGCACAAACTGTGAGTTTGTTAACGCAAAAGCAACCTTTAAAATATGTTTAGAAAGGGAACAGAGCAGATTTTTGCTGGGTCACGCTCACAAGCTTGATGTCAATTGTATAACCCCTACTGTGAGACTTTACCATTATGATTCATACAGTATACCATGAAGCGTGAGCGGGGAGATTTTGGGGTGCGTGGGTTGCATGGATCATGGTTCAGGGGCAGATGCTGACAAATGGACATTCATCCTCCCTGTCTCTGTCCTCTAGAGGAACTCCCCAGGGGGGAAAAAATGCACTGGAGGCGGGAAGCAGAAGCGAAGCCATTGTGAAGGGGAAGCTGTCAGGCACTTCCTGTTATGAGAGGAAATGCATACAAATGTGCTTCCTGACCTCCCCCCTCTAACTCCCCCTCACACACACACACACACACACCAAACTCAGGCTGGGAATCAGACCTTTTTTCTCCTTTCTCCTTTTCATTCTTTCTGTCTGGCAGTAGAAAGTGATTCTGAGGCCTTTGAACAGCAGTTCAAGCTCACCTTACGAGAACAACGGCGCATTTATGTCTAGGGAGTTTGTTTGTCACACATGATAAGAATGTGCTCACATGATAAGGGCTTTACACTTCTGCGGTCTACAGGTTCAGGGTTCGAAGAGACAAAATCGTGATCATCACGACCCGTGGTCCTTCAGTCTTTGCAGCTCTCACCACATCGAGGAGGTGTTGCAACTGGCATTTTCTGCAATTAACACGCTGGATCGCTGAAGGCTCATGAGCTTCACAGATTGCGGAGGCAGGTAGTGAGCAGGAGAGGAGGAAGAACATCACACTTCAAGGTCCTTGTGATCACATTATACCAGCATTTTACAGTACATATATGGTGAACCTAAAAATGGCATTGGAGACATAGAGTGAGCAAAAGCTATTATGATGTTTTTCTTCATCAGATGAGATAAAATATGTAGGCCTATAGTACTTAGCTAGTATTCAGTCAGCGAGGTGATTCCCTTAAAACCTGTTTTTATTTGACAGCTTCATCTCATGTTGAGTGGACTAATTATTTCAAAGTGAAACTTACTAGGATAGTTCACAAGGAAACCGTCATGTCGTTCCAAACCCGGATGACTTTCTTTCTCCTGCGTAACATGCAGGAAGATATTTTGAACAATGTTGTTAACCAAACAGTTTCGATGTCCATTGACTTTCATTGTATGGGTGAAAAAAACTCTTATCTAAAACTCTTATAACTCTTATATATTGTTGGTTTAACTTAAACAAGTAAGTTACCTAGTTGCCTTAAAATCTTGAGTTTTTTTAAATTAAAAATTTAAGTTAATACAACAAAGGAGATTGGTTTTAAAAAAAATAGAAACTCAAAATGTGCTTTCCTAATCCACATTCATTAACTAAGTTGATTTGACAGAAGAAAAATAGTTGTGATAACAAATCAAGAATATTAGTTTTTAGAGTATATCCCTTTAAAAAATAAAATATTGAGTGCACCACTCACATAAAGAGGAATATATGTGACGATGTTGCGTTAGAAAAAAAGACTATGGTGAAGTATCTTTAGTAGGCCTATGTGTTGTTTTGTGACTGTGGGTGTTGAAGTCACTAGCCACAGTTATGAGCTTGACCACAGTGATTATTTATATTGTCCTTGTATCTTCGTATCTGTGCATGTGTGATACTACTTCCTCTTTCAGAGAAGTGCCCAGTGCAAATTTTGGATGTGTGAATTAATTACTGACTCTATTTGTTATTCAAATAATCCAAAAATTCAAAGTCTGTTCATCAAACACATTGTTCAGCCTTTTCTTTTCTCCACCTGCTGTCATACTGGAGGATTTGTGGCTTATTCTTTTTGCATCTTGTCACACTTGCCACATCTCCAGAAGCCTCAAGAAGAAACCTCTCAGAACTGCTAAGCCACAACGTGGAAGCTCGAAACTCTCGCTTTGGCTTTATCTTGCAAAAGGGGAGCTGTCAAAACATCAGTTGTGTTCTTTAAGTGGCTGTTCGACTTGTCAAAATGAACGTCAAAATGATACATAATCAATACATCATTACTTTGCTCATAAATTATTAGAAATATGATGATAGAAGATGACCAGCAGGATGAGATGCACTACTCTTATCTTTTTTATTATTTTTTTTATTATTTTTTTATTTTTTACAAAAATATAATCTATAACTATAATCTCTGAAAGATGAGAAAGATGAATCACTATCAAATGAAATTGGTGAACTCCAGTTCAAGTACACACATTACAAAAACGGTAGGTCATTGTTCCTTTAAGAGATTTAAGATATATTCATTTTATATATATATATATATATTTATATATATATATATATATATATTCATTATTTATTATCACAACAAATAAAGTCAACTTAGATCATGTTTAACCATTAATTACTGCAAACATTACTTACTTAAACCAACAATATTTTTACAGTGTACGAATTAAAAGTCTTTCATCATTTCACCATCATATTGCACCAAACCTGCATGGCAATCTTTATTTTATTGGACACAAAAATTTTTTACTTATTTCTTTTGTCCATACAACGAAGGTCAATAGCGTCCAGTGTAAATCTAGACCCCAAACTTTTATTTTGTTGACAAAAAATATATAATTAATAATACGTTTTTTGGTGCTCGGTAGAAGAAATAAAGTCATACTGGAATGACATGAGGGTGAGTATTTTTTGTTGTGTGTGTGGAAACTATCCCTTTAAGAAGTAATTACTAACTTTTCCTTGGTTAATTCAGTCATATTAAGTCTAAATTTGGCTTGAATAAAACTTCCGATGTACATGAAGTACATGTGTAGGTGACCTGACAACACTTTTTCTTTTACAGAATACTGTTTCCTTTTCAATTTAAGCACAACCTTACTGAAACAAAAACTTCATCTACTCTCTCATCAACTAGGTCTCATTCTTTATTTTTTAATTTACCACACCAGCTAAGCTAAATAGTTTCACCATGACAACGTCAGAAACAAATTAGCATCATCAAAGAAATACCTTAATGTATGCTAATTGTCTTCCTTATCAAATTGCTTTGGTGATTATCACACTCACAATATATTTTGTCAAATTATGCATTTTCCTTCTGCAATAAATAATGTATAGATTTGCCAGGTGCATGGGGACATTTTGGTTACACTTATGAGATGAAGAGTTTAGCGGTTAGGCCTCAAGGTTCCTCCTCTGTGTTGTTGTTCTCACAAGCTGGTCTGTGCGTGTGTGGTTTCTCCAGCGCTGCATTTAAGTACTCAAGAGTCATGAAACCTATGAGGTCAGAGAGAGATGCTTCTTATTTTTAATGCTGCTAATTTAGACGAGAACATGCACTGAGAAGTCATTAACAGCCTCTCAAACACTCCGTGGCAGCGATGATCTTCGTACGTGAGTGTGTGCGTGTGTTTGTATGTCTGCGCATCTGCTGGAAAGTGCATTTGCACAGAGATGCACAAGCAGAATTTGCCTCCCGTGCAATACAGGCAATACATCCCCCCCCCCCCCAATTTGCTGGAGGTGAATATTGTTAACCTTAATTATGAAATAAAATCCTAATTATATAGCTGAACTATTGTATCAGAGGGGCCAGGCACAGTTAGTGTTAATGTATTACTCTTAAATGAAAGGTTATTGCATGGTTTCGGAGCACACAGGTTATATTTCAATTATTAAGCTCTGCTAGCTAGACACACTAGCAAAAGTGAAATAAGTATTTTACTTAGGATTAAAGAATGGGATTTTTAAAAGATATTCAGTTGATTTATGAGAGGAAGGAGCTATTACGCTCCTGTCTATTTTTCCTGATAATTTGGAAGAGCACAAAGGAAAATAAAAGAAAGTAGACAGAAGGAAAGAAAACTAGCATTGATTTTCCGAAGAAACGCTGTATTTAGGACATCTCGGGAGTCAAGAATATTTAAGAGTATATTCAACGCGCTGAGTAAACACACATAGAGTCATCCATCTCTGTTTTTATACGCCGTCAGTGAAGCCTATGACTTGTTTAACCTTGTTTCCCCTCTTCTGTCTCTCTCTAGGTGACATTTACGAAGAGAAAGTTTGGCCTGATGAAGAAAGCCTATGAGCTGAGCGTGTTGTGTGACTGTGAGATTGCCCTAATCATCTTCAACAGTACCAACAAGCTGTTCCAGTACGCCAGCACAGATATGGACAAAGTGTTGCTAAAATACACTGAGTACAATGAACCACATGAGAGCAGGACCAACTCCGACATTGTGGAGGTGAGTTTCTCTAAACAAACTTACCTGACATTCCCACACTGTCAGCAGGTTATTAGTATGGCTAATATAATGATTTTTTTTATTTTTCAAATAGTAATAATAATAAAATAAAACACTGCCGTTCAAAAGTTTGGGGTCATGGTGATTAAAAGAAATCTCATTTTTCAAAATTAAAACAGTAATATTGTGAATTTTCATTACGATTGAATAATAATTGTTAATAATATATATTAAAATGTAATTTATTCCTGTGATGGCAAAGCTGAATTTTCTTCAAATTAAAAATATTTCCACCCCAAAAGAAATTTAGGGTGGAAACATATATAATACATTTGATTATGATCAAGATGAAACAATGAGACTGTTTTATTAATTGAAAGTTCTTAGAAAGCATTTATTATTTAAATAGAAATCTTTTGTGACATATAAATGTCTGGACTGTCAATTATTATCAATTTAATGTTGGAACTAAATCACAGTAACTGAAACCAGAAACATCAAGCCAAAAGAACATCAAAATAAAAAAGTCCTTGAACACAGAGACACAAGGAGTCGTGTCGGAACAACCCCCTTTATGGACGTTAACTTATGATCTGATAAACGTTTAGTTGCTGTTTAAAATGAAACTTATGACAAAATAGAGTTTGATATTGGGGGTCCCTTAGGTTGTACCTGTATGCAATTTTGGGTGGGGGTCTGTAAAGGTTAGTGAGTGTGTATGCACTATGCAGAAAGATATACAGAAATGAGTGTTTCGTGTGTGATATTTCAGTTGGCGAAATGTATCAACACATGGCTATATGACTAGATTCCTTACGCATAGTGTCACTGCACCCTTATTTTCAGCTCAAGCCTTGTCACGGTGAGACACTATAGACACAAACCCAACAACATGTTTTTTTTTCAGTCTAATTGACTAGAAAATCGACTATACGATAAGTGCACTAAATACATCCAGTGTCATTGGACACTTTATTTCATTGAACTATTTTTTTTTTTTAATTCTTGCTGCTTTAATGTCTACATTTTCTCAATCAGCTTAATGCTGCTTAAGGCTCTTAGATCTTAGAGACACGTTTGTTGGTTCCTGCCTTTAACTTAACCTGAGGTCAGGCCATGCTGCAGCGTGAGCTGGTCAGGTAATCTGCTTTTCTGAGATGTCACAACATCTTGACAAGAAAAGGTGACACAGATGGGTTGACGAGGTGGTCCACTAAAGGGCTTTAAAAAGGTGTCCTCTTGCCATGTCTAGCGCAACAACACACGAACAGGTCCGCATCCCCAAACTGTTCTTAATATCACTAGATCTATGGGTGAGTTTGTGAAGTAAGTTGTTCTCAATCTAAGTGCAATCCAATTGCTTTGCACTTAGAGTCAGAAAAAAAACAAACATGTTTTTCTGTCTACTTCCTTTTTTATCCCCTCTCTCTGTGCTCAATCTTCATTTCAGCTGTGTGTACACTGGCTCAATAATTCTGCAGCTTGATCTTTTTTTTCTCCGTTTATTTACACATTCAGCAATACTATTTCCATATGCATATATCTTATAAAGCCAGCGTGACACCTCTTTTTCTAATTTCTATATTTTTTTAATTTGTTTTTATGTGCTGGAAAATTATCATCTCAAATGCAAAGATGGGTTTTTGGAAGTTCATCTGTCATAAAGTGTGAAACATGCCCTGTGTTTTTGTCTCTACAAAATCAGACCTTGATGGAGATTTAAAGGGCAAAAAAGAAAGTGCTTTTTATACCTAGAGCATCAAAGTACAATTATAAAAATGCACTCTAAGCATTAGCAGCTGTGCATTGCACTTGAGAAAGACTCAAGTATTTATTCCTAGAATATACATCATTCCGATTCATACTGGATTACTCAGAAACTCTCATTAGTGATTGAACAGTCATACTTTTTAGTGTGTATTATAGTCCACACGCCATGGCAAGTGGTTTAGAAATTGAAGAAAAATTTTTTTTTTAAAGATCCAAGGTCCAATTTACACTGAAATGGTGGGTACCATTCAACATTGCAATTTTGGAATCATCAGGGGAGATTCAAATGGAATGTAAAGTCAGATTCAGGGCCCAGCAAAAAGGAATAAAGATGTATACTTTACCTGACATCATTTTAAGTGGACTCAAAAAAAGAAAATCTAAATATTTTTTCATTAAATGTACTTTACCATAAACAGGAATAACAATAAAATTAGTTTTAGAGGCTGTGTGTCCACCAAAGCGTTTTTCCACGCGCCTGGCGTATGTTTTCAATTGTTTTCAATGGGAGCGCCACGTTTTTTAAACGCCATGAGCGTACCGAGGCGCTGAGCGTTTTTTTCACGCTGAAGCGCCGAGCGCTGGGAGTTGAAACTCGTCGCTGGGAGTTGAAAAAATTTTCAACTTTGGATAAAACGCAGCGCTCATCACTGTCACTTTTTACCCAGCCGCCCAATCACAGTGGGCCACACGACCAACTGTCACAACATTCAAACTGCTCCAGATATTCTGTATCATAGCAACGAAACGTCTCAACGGAAATAACGTGGCGCTGCCAAAACACTCTCAAGCGCCCAAAGCACGGCATCCTCAGCAGAGCGTCTAGCGTTTTCAGCTGGCTAAAAATGCTTTGGTGGACACACGGCCTTAGTATATGTCATATTATAATTTAAAATTAAATATAAGCTCTAAAGGAAAAATATTACAATGCATTACAAATTAAAACATCATGCTTTCAAGACTATAACGAGTCATTATCACAATTTTTACAAAACCTTGTTTAGTTTAGTTTAGTCTTTTAGACCTGAAATTTCTTTATTATTGACTTCTGAGATTTAAAAAATATGCTTAACTTTTTGAAACCTTGTAAAACAACTGCAAAGTGCTACACAAAGGGATAGTTCACCCAAAAATGAAAATCATGTCATAATAGAGAGCCTAAGTCCCACCCCTCCGCTTCCGGCACATGGGACCTTATTTTGTGGCAGTCAATGGCGAGAGACAACTTATCTTTTTATTCCGTCTGAACTGTGCCCTGAATTACACATTTGATGTTTGTAAATTTAAAAGACAATTCTGAAAGTCAAAAGCAGTTTGTCAAAAAAAAAAAAAAAACAGTTGCAGTTTGTCATAAAACAGAAGAGTAACATTTAGTTTTATGTGAAAATCGCTCAATGAACTACATCTTCCGGGAAGCGAAACAACGAGCAAGATCCGCTGCTCATGTGTGCAGTCTGGTACAAAACACTCAGGCATGACGTTACGATTATAACGTAAGACTATAGAAACAATGACAGACATTAGCCTCAGTAAAGTTAGCTTCATTCATTGAGAGAAAATGTACGCCTTTGGGGTTTGTAGTCTTTGTAATACGTATTCACAAACCTCAACGATTTTACATCAAACTGCGACTTTCCTTACTTTAAATCACATATGATAACATCATATGTGTAATTCATGGCACAATTCAAACCAGATCAAAATATTTGTTGTCTCTCGCCATTGACTACCATACAATATTGTTCCGAAATAAGGTCCCATGGTGAACAGAAGGGGAGTGACTTAGGCTCTCTATTTAAACCTGTATGAGTTTCGTTCTTCTGTTTAACGTAAAATAAGATATCTTAAAGAATGTTGGTAACCAGACAGTTGACGGTCTTGCTCACTATATGGAAGTCAATGGCGACTGTCAACTGTTTGATTAGTAACATTCTCCAAAATATCTTCTTTGTGTTCAACAGAAGAACGAAACTCATACAGGTTTGGGACATCTTGTAAGTGATGACAAAATATTAATTTTTGGCTGAACTATCGCTTTAGCGGTCCTGTGTGTCACGGTTTGCTTTGCCATGTGAAGACAGAAATATTAAGCACACTAAAGAATCAGCACACGCCAACACTGAAGTGGAAAGGAAATAAAAAAAGAGCATAGCGAGTCAATCTGCTCCCATCACCAAGCAACAGCTTTAGTGGAGTTTCTTTCCACTTTGCCAGATTTCGTGTTTGAGAAATCGATTTTGAAGGTGGCTAAAATGCCGCCCTAACTGGATTTGTCGACGCTGAAGCGTCGAGCTCCTGCAGGGCCCCGTTTTTCTGCTGCTAGGTTACATCACGGCCAGGGGATGTGGGCGGTAGGAGGTAAAGAGGAACAAAGCAGACTTCCTGTTGTGATGGCAGGATGGGGACGAGGTCTTGGGGTGGGCCGGAGGGGGAACTCGGCATAGGGGTGTCAGTGCCATAGTTCAGCTTTAAGCTGTAGAGTGTGTGAGATTTTGCGTGTGTGATACACATATAGGCTTTGGACGGTCTCAAACGTGTGCTGTACGCACATAGATTTGGCATTGTTAAAATAAACGAAAAACACACACACTCATATAAAACACACAAATCCGAGCAATCTTTCCTGTCTTTGCCTGGAGTGCCTGTGGGGTGCAGTGGGAGGATAAGGAGAGGCAGGGGAGCCGGGCGCAGCGTGTGGGCGTCTTGAAGAGCAGCCCGCTACATTAGCAATAAAGCTCCATGTAATTAGCATGTCTTTGGTTGATAATTAGCGTTGTTGGGAGAGAGGCAGTGAGAGGCTCGTCCAGCCTCTTTAGCTCTATTTATGAGAGGCTAGAGGCTCTTCTACCCTACTCTACTATCCCTGGCTCTTCCTTTCCGCTTATGTCTTCCGTTTTCGCCCCATTTTTATCTCTGTTTTCGTAGGTCAGGCCATTATTTCATTCATGTGTGCGGACGTGCCTTTCTCAAAACGGCATTGGCGTACAGTAATTAATAATGTAAACATGAGAATAGAGACATGAAAGAATATTTAATTTGCAAGAGAGGAAAATGTTCTCAGATTGGTTTTTAAAAAATGTTTGTCAAAATGATCTGATTTCATTAATTATATCACAAGATAGAATGGTGATAGATTTATAAATGAAACAACTGAGCTTTTTGTAATGTAATAGAACATTGGCCAATAGACCTCAGTCGAAGCACCTTTTTCTTACCGTGATTAGCTTTCACACCACAACTCATTAAAAGTCTCCTACGTTTTAACATCTGAGGCTAGACGAAAGGTGGGAAGGTCCAGATAATTACACCTTAAGTCGTGAAGAAAGAACAAATTACGAGTTTTTGTGTAAGGTCAAATTATCTAGTTTTAGATTAGCAGGGGGGTGGGGGACAAAAAAAAACAATGCAGCATTTATTTAGCAGGTGAGTAGAAACTTATTTCCCATAATGCACTGAGCCAGGACAAGTTTTCCCAGCATAGACAATTGAACTCGGTTACCTGTTAAACCACGACTGCCCCCAATTAAGTTGTCCTACTCGGGACCCAAACCAACAATCTTTGGATCAGAGTGCCTGTCGCGAGTCTCTTTGCGCCACTGTGCAGATATTATCCCAACTCTATTCTTGCCTATTTTATTGGAGTAATCAATAACTAGTTCATTCTGTCATACTTCCTGAAGAACTACTATTAATTATGGTTAAAATAACTACTAATGAACAGTCATACACAGTATTTACTACAATAATCCATATTTTAGCTGTGGAGTGGCGATGAAGTACACAAATCAAGTAGTTGAGTAAAAGTACAGATACCACAATAAAATATTACTCCAGTAAATATAATTAGGCCTATTCATTTTCAAAATTACCTTAGTAAAGTACAAAGGTAATTCATTTTTAAAGTACTTTAAATGTAAAAAAGTTTTAGTCATTCTTCAGCTCTAATAAGAAAGATAAGTGTAGGCATTTACCTATTGGGTATTGATCTGCAAATATATATTTTTTTTATTTCATTTCATTTTTATTTCTGAAAATAATATTTATAATTTTACTTATAATAAAACTTATAATAATGTACATTACATTCATAGTGTTTTTTTTTTGTTTTTTTTTACAGTAAGTTTGCTTTGATTTGATTTGGTTTCCTATATTTTCACTACACTTTTCATAACCATATAAATATTCACCATGTTAGATAGTCAGCTTGTTGATGATTCTGCAATTCTGGTCAAATACAAGCTATTTAAGGTGTGTATAAAACATAGAATATGCTTCAAATGATTTTTCTTATATGTAATATGCATAACTTTCCTGAAAAGACAAGGCGATGTCGCTGTTGTGGAAGAAATTAATAAAGAATATCAGGAATCGTTTTTAAAGTTTATGGCACGTCCAACTCCAGAACTTGGGTATCAAAATTATTCCTGAGCTTCCCAGCGCTAAATATGACTTGAGAGGGTGTTCATATGGCCAATTTTTAAGTAGGAAACTCGTATTTGCAATAATTCTGAGGTGAAGGCGGCATTACCGCTGGTTTTGATTTTGGTGCAACCAATGACAGATCAGTTGTATTGATTCTCATCAAACTGTTTTACTTTATTGGCCATTGAATGAAATCAATAAATTAATGAATAATGTAAAATATGATAAAATAAAATAAAAAAATAAAAAAATATATAAATACTGTTTAAATGTAACATTTCTATTACAAATGATAAAAACTTACGAATAACATAAAATTATAATTAAATACTTTATATAATATATAACATATATAGTTTTAAACAACATTTTATTATAAAAAATATATCAAATTAGTCAATTATTTTATTAATTCTATATATATATATATATGGCAAATTAATAAGGAAAATTATAAGTCTAATTTTAATTAATGAGCATTATTCGAATTGTTTTTATTATTATTACTTCAGAACAGTTTTAACAGTATTAAAAAAAGAGTGAGATTAACATGAAAGGAAGCACGTTGTGGCTGCATGCCTTACTCATGTCAACACTCACGTCATCACATGGAGCGGTCGTGTGAACATTACACAAACACTTGAGAGAGAGTTTGCCAAGCTCCTCCCACCGTAGATTAGCTTTATCTGAACATCAACCTTTTAATCTTCTCTCTTCCCTCACCTCTACAACTTCTAAATGAATCGGCGACAGAAAGGAGCGCGTTTAGCTGCAAGCGGCGGGAGACAAACTGAGAGAACGACAAGGAGGGAGGCTGGTGATTATTTCCAAAGGTCACACTGTTAATGACTACCTGCTTGGTTAATGAGATTCCACAAAGCTCCCTCACGATGTTTCACCCTCATGTGTTGCTGTGTGCTGAGATGTGTAAAAAGGGTTGCAGGCGTCAGGCTTCTCTCAACTTACATCTGTTTAAAGCAGAAGGAGAAGTGGGGAAAATAAATGAAGATAAACACAGGTTCATTAAACGTCTTGGAGAATGCTTGATGTGGACATGGTACACTAATTAACTGAATTTCATTTGCGTTGCTTTTCAAAGTGGCAGTAAAGAGTTAATTAAAAGATATTTTCCTCGTAAGGACTTAGCACATTAGCAAGCTCTCCGCTAGAACATTCCCTCAGTTGTTTTTTGAAAAGACTTTCTTTCTTACTAGTTTGAGTAATCAGAGATCAGAGAGAACATTGGCCTACGGCGGTTTTCTCTCACTGCCGAGGCTCAATGACCATCTATTTAACTTACAAAAGGCCCGCTATGACATAAAACACTCACATAACTGTGTCCTCTTACAGACAAACATACATCTGATTGAGGGAAATATTTGTGTACCACCATAATCTACCACAGCGCACACGCATACTATTGGCTGACGCAAAGGGTCAATAAGTTTATGCTAATTTAACCGAGTGATGTTCAAGCTCAATGTTTTTGCCAGATTTTTTGATTAAACTCAGAAGAGGTGTTGTCCAGTTAAGCAAATAAACCTTGTGACATAGACAAGTCAACTGAGGTGGAGTGTAGATGAACAATGAGCATCACAAAGAGGATGCAAAGCCTAGTATAAAGGGAGGCGTTATTATTCTTAGAGTATGGATACACTTGATTGCTTGAACAGTTATACTACGCCGACCTTACAACTGGTTGTAAGACATCTATGATGAGGCTAATTTTCATAGAAAGGCATGGTTTTCCAATGACGTAATTTAAATATTAAGTGAAGCACTACTTCAGTGCACTTCTTCTCGTTAAACTAGATTGTTGTCGATTAACCTTTAAACCCATGAATGTTTCGCCAATCATTTAAAAATACCCGGCTCTTTAGCGCCCTCATCTATATCTAACGCGGATGGACCTCTACCTGATAAGATAATATAATACTATCTTGATATTAGAGTAACAATTACAGAAGAATAAAAAAGCATATTGTGTTACTTTTTGAAGCTTAGAAGTGTTCAGTTTGAACAGATGTTTTATACCATTGTCCTCATCAGAGCTCATTTCGCAGTACATTCAGAATCGGGCTCATATTCGTGATCTGAAACATATTCTTAAAAACTATAATTTTCAACATCTTCAAAATCAGTATTTGATTGATTATTTGATATTACTCTCAGCTACTTCACCACATCCACCATCAAGTGACAGTATCTGCGTTTACATGGACCCTTATAATCGGATTGACGGCTCAATCGGACTGAAAAACCTTCATGTAAACACCTTAATCGATCCGATTGAGCTCGATCTGACTGGAATTTCAAGTTTTGCTGAAGATACTTCCTATTCTTTTGTTTTCTGCCTCCAGTAACTATGAGTGAAATGTCACTTCATCATTTTGTATCAGACATTGCTCTTATTCAGTCATCAAATATTGAATTATTGTTGTGCAGAAAATAAAATATACACATACACTGTTATTTACCTCGGGTCTTTGGTGACCCTATACAATTTTTTTTTACAAAAAATGAATGGGAAAACAGGCAGTCTTTTATTATTTATTCTTACTATATTGTTATAAATGAATGAGGAGGAGGGTATAGTGAATCACTCCTGGATCACTCAATAAGACATAGCACTGAGATATTGCAAAAGTGCATACGCAACATTTTAGTGAGTTTTTTTTGTTGTAGTCGTTTTTTTTTTTTGGTATCAGTTATAAAGTATAATGCATTATACTACTTCATGCTGTATAAAAAATAGGTAAATATTGTAATTTATGTATAATGTTACAAAATATTTCTATTTCAACTAAATGTTGCTCTTTTGAACTGTTTATTCATCAAATAATCTTGAAAAAAAACTATCACGGTTTCCACAATAATATTAAGCATCACAACTGTTTTCAACATTGATACCAATAAGAAATGTTCCTTGAGCAACAAATCAGCAGATTGATTTCTGAAGGATCATATGACACTGAAGGCACATTCCTGTGCCATCACGGGAATAAATTACATTTTTAAACCAATTCAAATAGAAACCAGTTATTTAAAATTATAGTAATATTTCACTAAAAGATTTGACTTCCTGTTGGCTGTGAGATATGGAAGCCTTTGCATAATAACAAAGCAGAATATATTTTCCACGGTTCCTTGACAATATGAAAAATAACTGTAAAACAGGGATGGGCAACTTTAGTCCTGGAGGGCCACTGTCCTACAGAGTTTAAGGCCACGTTCACACAAAGCCGGGTATTTAGAGAAACAAATATTTTTCCCCTCTCCGTTTTAAATAATAACATCATGCACACACCCACATAAATATTCTGTTGAGCACCATCATATCTATGCCAATCCTATGGGCGGCAGTGTAGGGAGAAGGATAAAGCCATGCAAGCCAATCAGAATCCTCAGAATCGACAAGAGAGAACCTAAAACGCCGTTTCTCCCAGTTGACACGACAACACATAACCGGCATTTTCAGAAATCTCCACTTTGGCCGGAGTTTTTAGAAATAATCGTTTTCTGTGATAAAAACTGGGTTTTCGTGTAAATGAGAGGCCAAACCGCAGAGAAATATCGGAGTTTTCCCTCTGTGTAAACGGGCCTAAAAATCACCTGCCTGCAATTTTCTAGTAATCCTGGAGACCTTGATTAGCTTGTTCAGGACAATGGCCCTCCAGGACTGAAGTTGCCCATCCCTGCTGTAAAATGTGACATGCGTGTGAGACGTCTGCCTAGCCTTCAAAGCAGATCTCATCGCTCATTCAGCGTGAAGCAGCAGCGGTCCAGAGCATGTTGACCCCACAGCCTTAGAACAACTTGTTGAACTTCTTCCACATGGCAGATGTACGTCGACGAGAAAAGCATTTGTTCTGCCTCTTTTTCTCTCTTTTAATCCGTCTAAATCTCTCGTGTTTTCCTCTACACTTCCCTCTGATTGGAAACAGCTGCAAAGCGTCTACGGCAACACTTTTAAAATGAGTGTATTTCAGATGTGTCCAAATTAGGAGCCCCCTCCCTTTCCCCCTTCCTCCCTCTGTTTGTGTGTGTGTGTGTGATGTGGGTCTGTGTGTGTGTGCATGCATGAGTTTTTTTTAGCATCCTTCCCCTAATAAATGTCTCAAAAAATGGTAGTGGTCTAAAAATAGTGTACTGTGTTGCTAAATTTAGCACTTGGCTTATTACGCTGGCAAAGCAAATGGAGAAGAATAGGCGTGGAGAGGCAGGGTGAGTAAGCAAGACTCTATTCATTCAACAGCTTGTGTGGAGGACTCTAGTGAACCGCTGCCTTTGGACTGCGTTCCTCCCCTCCACCGCCAGACCTGGGGGTGCCACTAAACATTTGATCTAGGGGATAAAAGCTGTTATTATTCATTTATTTATAAAGACTCTAAAGGGTTTTTTATGGCTAGTTTAACGGATCTGAATGGCTTCTGCAGTGATTCAATGTCACAGACACTGAATAGTGCATGCACACAATATATTGATATTTACAGAAACAGGATTGTAGATTAATTTTTTTATTAATTTATATGAACAATTTTAGGTTATGAGATTATAACTAAAAGAGAATAAGAATTTTTAAGTAAAATGGCCCTTTCACACCGAGAACAATAACCATAACAATAGCAATATCAATGAAGTTTAAACAATATGTATTATTCTATAATTATTGGTAAGTCCACACCACAACTATAATGATAACGACGTAGAGTTTCAATATCATTGGAATCGCATTCAGAACGTTTTTTTTTTTTTTTTTAAAAGCTAATGAACAATAAAAAAACATTTACAGCCAATTAGATTCTATGCTGCTATAAAGATCTTAAAGTGTCAGACGATAAAATTGCTATGTGCGCTTATAATAAACATTACATTATCGCGTTTTGGTGTGGACGCTGAGTTATATACGTAGTTATAGTTATCAGTTGTACTTTATTTTGACTGTCCCCTTTAAACAAACACTCTGTTGACTAAGTAATGTTGCACCTATATGTGAACTAACTCGTATTAGAGTTATGTTTTTCATTAATTTATTTTTTAATGGTACTGCAGACTAACAAAGGCATTTTCAAAAGTACACATATTTCATGTAGGCCTAGTTAATATAATGTCATATATATATATATATATATATATATATATATATATGTGATAATATTTAATATATATATATATATATATATATATATATATAATAATTATAAAATATAAAAAAATAATACAAATTAGGTGGAATATAATGCCTCTGCAATAACACCCAGTTGCAAGTAAAAAAAAAATAAAATAAATGTAACTGATACGTAAGATGAAAGATCGGCTCTATTCATCAGCATGAAACTCGTAGACTGACCTTAAATCAGCATAGCACATGACATCAGCACTTAAGATATAAGAAACAAGGCTGTCCTGTCTGGCTGTCCCTCTTACTGTCAGTGGAAAATTAGCAATCTATTTCTGTATATGGGTGTAGATGGCAGTGTTCCCTCACACAGGGCCCGAAGGGTGTGGAAACACAAGGTCATGCCAGAGAGGTCAGGTGCCTGTGCATTGTTCCTCAAAAACCCTCTGCCCCTTCCTGTAATGCAGCTGCATGATAAGAACCCCTACAGACAAAGGCTGATAACTGATGCGTGTGTGTGTGTGTGTGTGCGTGTGTGTGTGTGTGTGTGTGCGTGTGTGTGTGTGTGTGCGCGCGTGCACGCAAAAGTGTGATTATAGCTCATTGCATCCAAAAAAAGAATCACAGCCCTTTCAATGTGTGTGCGTGTGATAGGTGTCCTTCTGTCTCTCTAGAAATAAAATAAGACATAAAGACATAACCAGCGTGTTTCAAATGGAAAGATGGCCATGGTATAAGCACCCCTTTATTTAGCTAGACTGAGTGTCATTGTGTGCATGTATGGGATGCTCCATTAGGTCATATGAATGACTTGTTTGTCTGTAATAGCCATGGGGAGAGCATATGAGATGATACGCTTTACGGTCATATACCCGAATCTGAAAAACATGCCACAAATGTTCAACAGAGTATCGCATTATTGTAAAGGTAGTAAATAAAGACACAAGCCTATTCTGTACAGTGGTTAAGAATAATGTTTCTTTGAGTAACAGCTGTACTCTTGAAAATGGCTTGATAGCTATTGTCTTTCTCTCTGTGAAGTACTTCACTTAATGCCTGTGTTATGGGAATAGCTTTCATTTTAGAAATGCCTAACTATAGAACATTTTAAGTGAATTTTCCCTATGTTCATCCATTCCTGGATGTAATTAGATGCACACGGTATGATATTACTTATCCATTACCTTCTGTAATCATGAGAAATCAAATTTTCCTTGATCGGTTGAGGTAAAAGAGTTCATTGTGTCAGGAAAACATACGGTAACTTTTAGAATGGAAAACTTCCCAATTTGAAAATAGACAGCTTGTTCGTTTTGCAAATCAGGTCAAACCAATGAATACATCTGAAGATGTATAGTAAATGTTAAAATATTGTTTTACTCTCTTATGCTCACCTAGGCTGAATTTATTTGATTCAAAATAATAATAATCTGAAACATTGACAAAGCTGAATTCAGCATCATTACTTCAGTCATCATAGTCTCATAATCCTTCAGAAATCATTCTAATATGCTGATTTGCTGCTCAAAGAACATTTATCATCCATGTTGAAAACAGCTGTGCTGCTTATATTTGCAAAAATCTTGATCAGTTTTTATATATATATATATATATATATATATATATATGAAGTTCAAAAGAATAATATTTATTTGAAATAGAAATATTTTGTAAGATTATAAATGTCACTTTTAATCAATTGTATCCACCCCCGCTAAAAGGTATATAAACAATAGAAAATAAAAAGGTTTGAATGGTAGTAGTTGATAGTATTTTTGGTGCAACATTTTTCGGTAACCTCACGTGGACAAAAACAAGTCTGATATGACCTCTGTTATTAATATCCATATCAGCCATAAAATGGCAGGCATTTAGTTTGTCTCTTTGATGCGTGAATTTAGTGTAGAGGGAGAAGGGCTCAAAGTAAGAAAATTACAGTAAAGTAGCTTGTTTTTAGGAGTTAAGAGGTGCCCACTTCCAAAGGATGAAGAGCATGATGGGTAGTTCAAAGAAGTATGGTCTTCTGTGATGCAACACCTCACACTACCATTATGTACACATGCACACAAGCCCCTTTTCCATCAAAGCATTTTGAGAGCCGGATTCAGTGCCTGCGCGCGAACCAGTTCTTTGTGTTTGGACAGCCAAAGAACCGGTTCTCGGCCGGGAAAACTGGTTCCAAACCGGCACCAACTCTTTGCTGGACTAGAACCGTTCTTTTACCACGTCATGCTTACGTCGGGGGCTGGGGCGGGTTTAGATGTGTTCTAAACATCTTTTCTGATCATAATATAGGATCGTAAAGCCAAGAGAAACATTTGCAGAAACACGATGGAGTCCGCCTTTGTAATTGTTATGCTTGAAGTTGGCGCAAGCGTTTCTATTTTTTTTTATTTTTTATTGAAAACATTATAAGCAAAGAAGAAAACAGTCACAATATAGAACAAATAAATGGAAAGAAAGACACAAGACACGGGTACATAACTAATCAGAAAAGATTACATATCAAACGAAAAGATTAAAAGACTTACATATTTCAGTTGTTTTTAAAGCCTTCTTGGTACACGAGTTAAAGATAATCCCAAAGTAATGTCGTACTTGCAAACGTTTCTAGCTAAGACGTATGGCGACGTACACTGTGACGTAACGACGTCGTTCCGTGGGCGCTAGTCAGTGGAAAAACAAAGTGGTTCTGAACGGGTTCGCAAAGTTGAACCAACTCCGAACCAACTTTGAACCAGTTCCGAACCAGTTCTTTTTTGGTGGAAAAGGGGTAACAGAGACACAGACACATATGGAGGCCACATACTTTGTCATCTGCATTCATGTCATACAACACTGTCCTAGCATGTTCAAACCACACTTAATTAAACAGTGGCTTTCCTGCTTTCTCTACAGCCATATGCTTCCAATAAGGTCAAGACAGACTGGCTCTCTTCCTAAACTTCTGCACTCTCATGTTCAACGGGAGCAGGATACTGTAACCTCCCCCCAAAAAGTACCATTTTAAAGCACAGGGTTTTCAGTGAGGCCATCTGCAGAGCGCTTTTAGATTGAGTGCGTTTCTGTCACTGAGCTTTCTCTGACCTCCATCCACTCTGTTGAAGCAAGAGGCGTGTATGATTGTGCGCAATAATTAACTCCAACTTAATCGCAGCACACACATGGTGGAGGCATGACCGTTGAGGTGCATGATGTCATCTCTGTTGGCCTAATGGGGCCACCTTGGAGTTAGTGGTGTTATAGTGGATTTATATAAGAGAGAAAGAAGTGGAAAAAAACACTAGTACATGTGCTGAGCAAGGAGAGTCACTGAGCTGCCAAAATAGAGCCCTGAGTGAAATTATGTCTTTTTTTTTTTTGTAAACCGCTAATGTGAGCTAATGAAAATGAATGTAACTATTCTGCTAGGACCTGCAAACTTTGATTGTCAGTGCACGTTATTTGAATCTTTGTGGCAGGGACACAGACATGTGATAACTAATTATTTTTCTCAATTATTATTCAGGATTGTTGTCATTTGAGAAATTTCTGTTTACATTTCATCAAAATCATTACAATTCCACGGAAGGACAAATCAAGAGAATGTCAACTCAAACTCATCTAGATTCCTGATTTAACAGTAATTAAAACTGGTCAAAATTTAAGAAGCTTCTGTCAAAAGATAAAACAGTAATTGTTAATTAACAATTACGTCGATAAATAACCGGACCAATATCATAGACCGTTATGTTGAATTAATCAAGGGAAGCAGATTAATCATTCATATTTTGTTGTCAGATCATATAAATTGAGCTTGTCTGTTGTATCTCCATGGTCTCCAGCAGAATATGAGGGAGTTTCGCCAGACTTGCCTGCAAACCTGTCATCTCCATTCCACAACAGAAACCCTCTTAAAAATAAACCATAAGGTCTGTCTGGGTCAGAATCCCTCATCAATCTGGCCTGGTTTTAACTAGATGTCTAAATGAGCACTGGACACTGTTCAGATTTTAAAAAAGAGGTCAGAGTAAAATGATCAGTAGTGAAGACAGTAGGGAATCATCCTTTGGCTACTTGAGCTAGAGTTTCTCTGGCTTGATTACAGCTGGAATTGCAAGACCGTAGTTGATATCAGTCCATTATTTAGGCTTCAGCCCAGAGAGGAGGTCTGACAGAAGGAGCCAGGAGAGAAGTATGAAGAAGTTTAATTAGGAGCATACCATTGAAGGAGACATTCCTTCCCACTCTTAGTCTTTTCCCTTCCTTGTCTTCACCCATTCTTGATTCTCAGAAACCTCCAGCCGCGCTGCTCCTCCACAGCTCTATATTGACTATCTCTGTGCATTTTAGCTTTTTATCAGCCCCCTCCCTCACCACCGCCTGGCCATTTTCCACTTTGTTAGATTGATTACTTCTCATCGATGTTTTGGAAGGACGATCATGCAGCTTTCATCTCGCGGAGCTATTAAGACGTCAGAATGTTCTCACTGCTTGGTCCAAGTACAGGGTGTTTGTTTGTCTACTGTATCTTATTTTTAGACCGGCAAACTAGAAGCATTCATTTTGCCGTTGCTTCTTGGGAAATCAATTGCATTGGCTGTGTGTTTTCCCCTCTTTTAGAAATGAAGAGCATAGGAGTGATTATGAGTCATTATAAACCCATGGGAAAACAAAATTACTAATGGGATCTTTTTAAAGTTTCAAATGTTTCTCCTAAATGGCGTTAAATGCAGTTCAAATAGAGACTTTTGCTTAAGTGACAAAGAGACCCAAGTAATGTAATGTGTCTTCTCTCTCAACGTGTCTCATTCGCTCACACTGGGGTGCGTTTCCCGAAAGCATCGTTAGCCAACTATGGTCGCAAGTTCCGTCGTTACCAATAGAGTTCAATGGAAATTGCGACCAACTTGCGACCAAAGTTGGCTAACGATGCTTTCGGGAAACGCATCCCAGGCCAAGAAACCAAATGGATCTGTTGTCACTGGTTGTCCCTAAAGTATCCTAAGTTTATAGATAAAAAATGAGCCTAAAATCTCTTTAATTCATTTCAATGCAATGTATTAATACATTTAGTATGAATTTATTGCGTATGAATAATGCATTTTTATTATTTAGTATGACCTGTTTTTTAAGCATTGTTTATATGATTTTTGTCACTTGTTATGAGATATTTTTAATGTCTCTATTTCTCACAAGTTCAAATAGAGAATTTTGCTCTACTGAGAAAAAAATAATAATTATGCTCATATTTACTAAATCTGCAATCAAAAGTCACATTTACGTCCCATTAAATTTACCTGAGCTGTGATAATTAATTTTATAGCTCTGTACTCTATTGTGTCAAAAGATGATGCTTCAAAGAAGTACAGTTAAGACATCCACTAAGCCTCCTGCGCTATGAGAGAGCAACATCTGAGCACATTTTGTTTCTCTCAGGGGAATGGATGTTTGTTAAGCCATTTATGACCATCTTCAGCATACACTGTGTGATTGTCTAGCTCTACCACCCTACAGCAGAACATGTGTGTGTGTGTGTCTGCGAGGGCTGGTGACAGGTGTGGACACTCTGACAGGTGCACATATCTGGAATGAGTGGCATAGCTGCGGACTGTCAGGGGGTTCAGAGCGACTTCATGCTGGGTCTTAAACTGCCGATCCCTGCTTGAGCGCTCACTCAGCCAGCATGGCCTCCCATCAGCACACTATAGTCTACTCTGCCTCTTTGCACTCCGTTGCGTTAGATCGACAACACCACTGTGTTCACTGTTTTATAACTCGCACCCAAAAAACGTCTTGGCAGTTGAGCGCGCCTAGTTTGAGCAGATCGACAACACCGCAATCTTCCCCCACCCTGGTGTCGAGGCAATACCTGAGTCCTGCTAGTTAGGGGGCATCCTATCAAAAAACCAAAACACTTTTGAAGTAACCAATTTGATTGGACTACCACAATTAGGACACCTGGAGCAGTAATTCACAGATATATTGCATTGTGAAGTTGTTTAGTTTGTCTTTTTTTAATAACTTAAACTCAAAACCTGTCATTTTCTATTTCAGTCGCACAAAACAACCAGACTGGTACTCATCATCAAAGCATTTGATAAGCTCAAAATGTATAAAGGAAGAAAAAAAAAAAGCTCTCATCTCACAGTGCCGCTCTCCACACATTCCCTCAACACCTAATAGAAGCGTGTCATAGCGAAGAAAAGAGGATGAGAAACCCGTCTTCATCAAGCCCTCGCGTCAGCAGAGTAAATTAATTCTTGTGTGATTGATTCAGACAGGCAGATGAAGGCAGAGAAGGACTCTGTGTGAGAGCGCAAGCTGCACATATGTTAGCTGGTGGCTAATATCCCGCCACGCCACACTTAAAGCCAGTTGATCCAGCGGAGCGCCTCCCGCTTTGATGAGACGTCAGACTCCTCGAGAACCTTGTGCAGATAATGTCACGAGACAGTTGAAGGGGGTTGGGTCTGGTGCGGCATGTGGTAGTGTGCCAGAAGTTTTTATTTCTTCTTATCACAAAAAAAAACTGAACAAAACGTAATGTCTCTCTCAGAATTTTTTCTAATATCAGCTTATTTTGTATCTCTCAGGATTGCAGAATCTCTACATTGAATGAACACAATGGCTTGATGGTAAAATCATTTAAGATGTGTTAGTGTTAATGCAAAAGTAATACGCTCATAGGTTGACGTTTATTGCTGGAGGAAGATCTCATTCCTACAAGAAGGTGGCCATCAGGTGGCAGAGAGAGAAACTGCTGCTTTAATATATCAGAAGAGCCCGCAATTCTTTCTTGTACTGTTACACTAGCTTGTTTGCTTAAGCATAGCACTACTTTTCAGCTTCATCATCACACAATTTTTGTCTACAGAATGTTATTGGTTATATCAAAATAATCCCAATATCGTTTATGTTCATTGGGCGTCTCTCTGTTAATCTATTTTGGTCAGGTCTATAGGCGTCTCTCTCATGTGGTCAGTCGCAGTAGGACTGTTCCTTGCTCCTGAAATCACATTTAGACATTTTTCTCTTTGATACCCAGACCTGGTTAAATATTAACAGTTTTATTTTAGGTTGGTCCTTCCTGTCTGTGTGTGTGTGTTTGTGTGTGTCATCTTGTCTCTCGACAACTTCCTTTACACTGACTTACAAGGAATATGCATGATTATTTTATATTAGATAAATATAAATAACCTGACCTTATGCAAATAGTCTAAAGCAAACAAGATTCTAAAATATAAAATGTCAGCTTGAATTCCATGGTTAATAAACCTTTTAACGTTTCTACACTAGTGGTTCTCAAACTGTGGTCCACAAGTGACGAATAAAATGTAACTTGTAAAAAAAAATGCCTAAAAATGATTAAATGATTAAATTATTATTAAATTCATATGAAGAGTTCAGATGCAAAAGCCTCCAAGTGCCATTTGAAATTTTCTTCTAGAATGATCATTTTTATCAAGCTTGTATATTTAAGTTCAGTGATTTCACTTAAATGGCAATGATGATTACCTATTAATTGTTATTTAAGTGAAATCACTGAACTTAAATATACAAGTTTGATAAAAATCATCATTCAGGAAGAAAATTTCAAATGGCATTTAGAGGCTTTTGCATCTGCACTCTTCATATACATTATGGTTAAAAAAAATTGGGGTTGGTGGGAAAGAAGTCTCCTATACTCACCATTTATTTGATATATATTGCAAAAAAGTAATATTTCAAAGTATTATTACAATTTTAAGTAATTGTTTTCTGTTTTACAATATTTTGATGTTTAATTTATTACTGGGATGGCAAAGCTCAATTTTAAGCAGCCATTATTCCTTTATAGTCTTCAGTGTCACATGATCCTTCAGAAATCATTCTCATATGCAGATTTGCTGCTCAAGAAACATGTATTTCTTGAATAGAGCTGGTAAGTCCCGCCCATCCGTAAAACTCCAAGTGGACCTCTAGGTTGAAAAAGCATCAATGCAAGTGAATGATAATTATTTTCTGATCCTGTTTGAATTGTGCCATGAATGTGAACATGTTGTCCGTGAATTTTTTATATAATTTCTCATGCAACGAGTTTGACAGTATATTGTATGATTCTTTGGCTAGCAGTTGTGGAATAGACATAACGAGAAAGACTACACGTTGCATGTGACGTCACCTCATAACACATTTTCCCTCCACAAATCACGGTTTTCACCACGCTCAACTAGTTTGTCCTCTCTCTGAAAGAAGGCGGTGAAGTGCACCAAAGACACAGGCATGTTTAGCGGGATCTGTGTGCTAGTGGTGGTGACGTATATCAAACACGTCGAAAGCAGCGAAGAGTTGTAGTCCACAAAGTGTTCTCACACAAAGTCTAACCGTATGAAAATTGTAGCATTCTTTACACGAAAAATTCTCTAAAAAAATCACAGACAACATTTGTTCACATTGATTGCAAAATTCAAACGGGATTAGAAAATAATTCTTTTCTCTCATTCACTTGCATTGATGATTTTTTGAACCCAGAGGTCCAGAGGTGTTAGCGGAAGGGGTGGGACTTACCAGCTCTATAGCAGTTAATATTCTTTGATGAATATTTTTTTTTTTCAAAAGAACAGCATTTGTTTGAAATAGAATTATTTTGTAACATTATAAATGTCTTTACTGCTTTAGCTTTATACTTTAGCTTAATTTAAAGTGTCTTTGTTTGTTTGTAGATGTATTAATGAAATGTATCTTTCTTTCTTTCTTTCTTTCTTTAAAAAAAAAATCTCACTGACCCTATAATCTTTTTAACTATACTGTACATGACTTTACATAAAAATTTTGAGGTATAGTTTCCTCCAAATACCTAAGTGAGCTTCAGTTGAATCCTGTCTAAATACAGCTTGTATGACCCACCTGATTGACTACATGGTGGTTGGTATTTGAACTGTGTGCAAACTTGTATTTACAGACCCTGAGAAAGAAGGGTCTAAATGGCTGTGACAGTCCTGACCCCGACGCAGACGACTCGGTGGGCCACAGCCCTGAGTCAGACGACAAGTTCCATAAACTCAACAACGACATTGATCTGCACATGATCAGCAGACAGAGGATATGTGTAAGTACCTGCATTTCAGACTAGCCCTCTCATACTTCCTTTCTCTTTCTCTCTTTGTGCTCTGGCTCACTGTTCGATCTGTGCGGGCCATCAGGCATTGAGCAAGAAGGAGAACAAAGGCGGCGAGAGCCTGGAGCTCGAGTCTGCTCTCGCTCTTACTCCGCGCACGGAGGAGAAATACAAACAGATTAATGAAGAGTTTGATCTAATGATCAAGACTCAGAAGATATCTGTAAGTACAGTAAAGAGAGGAGAGGCTAAAAACTAACAGTTTTGTGGAAAAAGCTAACAAATTCAGAGACAAAAAAAGCAGTTTATTTTAATCTTGATTTAATGCCGTATATAGATCTCATATAAAATATATATCATGTAGATTTAGTATACTTAGTATATACTGGCACTGCCATTGGATGCATGGGTGATAATTGGCTTTCTGAGATATGACTAAAATATGTACAAGTACAAAGACTTTGAGAAAAACAGTCATTTCAGAGTGTTTTGTGCCTTGGAAGGCCTTCCACCGATTGGTATTCAGAAATAGATACTCTTCATTACATGTTAATTAATTTGCAAATCTTGCATGTGCTTCCCTAGCTACTAAGAAATAAGAGAAATAAAACAGCATGCTCCACTGAAGACAATATACTGCATGTTATAAAAGCTTGAGAGTCATGATGTTAGCCTCATATTGATCAGTTCAGTATTATTTCTCAAATATCTCAAAATATGACGCAGAAAAAACAAAATAATTAAATAAAAAATCAGCACAAATCTATCTATCTATCTATCTATCTATCTATCTATCTATCTATCTATCTATCTATCTATCTATCTATCTATCTATCTATCTATCTATCTATCTATCTATCTATCTATCTATCTATCTATCTATCTATCTGTATATATCTGTCTGTCTGTCTGTCTGTCTTGGTAGTTTGCCAATGCTGTTAGAAATAAAAGATCATCTTCAAGGAAAGTTGGAAGTCTTAGCAACTTGCATGATTTAAATATGTATTTATTTTGTGATTAAAAATATATATATCCAGTTAGCTACAGTCTTTTATTGGTTATGGGAATTAGGTTGGGTTGGGTGAACTGGTAAATACAGTAATGGGCTCTATGCTCAATAACTTCCGCCGATCGTAGAGTCCAATGCAATACCGAGAATTTATATTGAATTTTATACTCCATGGTTATACTAAAGAAACGTTATTGTTTGTTCCCCTCATTGTGTTTATGCTTCTTTTTACTGTAAAATTATATTAAATAAACATAACTATATACAAAATTACATCTAAACGTATGAAAGTTTCGTTTCAAAGACGGGAGGACAGTAAATTTTGAAGACTCTGCCATAATCCCGTTTTCCTCGGTTTTCCTCCGCTTTAATCTCCACAACCGGAAACAGACGAGCATCCTTAGGTCAAATGCGGAACTCATGCGTACATATAGCCCATAGTGGGGAAGATAGTTGCAGTTCGCTCTGTGGTCACAGTAACTGAGTTATATTTTTACCAGTTTGAGAGTACTCTACACAAAGAGGAAGAAAGGCACCATGCCGAAGATGTACAGCCTCACGTACACAAGAAGATGTGGAAATTTCTTTCATTTAAAAAATAGGGATGCAGTTGCTAAGGATGCTAAAGATTCCCCCATGTTTTGTTAAGCTTGACTGTTATTATTGCTTAGGGTCAATTAAAAAAAAAATGTAATTTAGATATTGACCCCTTATTTTCTTTTAACTTTTAATAGATTTTATTAAAAACAATTATATAATTAAATTAGGCTGACATTTACTAAAGCAGTATCCCTCTGTTTTGTCAGAGATTAGACATGCACTTTTTAGGAATGTGGTCTTATAACATATTTGACTATTACTCCAGGGAGAAAAAAAAAATCAATGTACAATAACTGATTGGTGTTATAAGGTTAGAATGAATGTGGTTTATAAATTAGTTCTCATACAATTTCCAAAAAGTCATGAAGCATCAAACTAATATTTTTCAAGCTATTAAAAAGCCTTAGGGTCTCTGAGACTCCAAACAGAACATGAAGGTAAAGACGGAAAAATGAACACCTAACAAAAGTGAAGCTGTGCCCGCCAAGACCTCTGCGGAGAGAAAATATTTGTCTGCCTCAAGCCATGATTGCTGTGGCCTTGTGAGTTAATGAAGAATGAAAGAGTGAGAAAGAGCGAGAGGCTCCTCTTCAGTTCCTGTCAGTTGATGCTCTCCCAGATGAGCACTTACAGACCCTTTGGACACATGGCTACAATTAGGGGCTATTTTGTCCTTAAGAAAACATAATGTGAAGGAGGAAGGACTCTCTTCAAGGTTAAGCCTGTGTCTTTTGGAGTGACACGAACAAGAGGATTTACAGAGATTTAGAGAAGTTAGAGTCATCTCAGCCTGTTCCTTTAGGGTAGATAACCGAGAAAATGCTCTAAGAATTGATGCCATTGCTACACTGTAAAAAAAATATATATATATTTTTCTTTTGTGAAGCATATTTTTCACAGCATTTTTTTTCTTTTGTCAAATCAACTTATAATTAATTTACTTATAAAGTCATTAACTTATAAATAATTAATGTGGTTCAGATAACATAATATTTTGAGTTTCTGATGATTAAATCAATCTCCTTCATTGTATTAACTAATTTTTTTCCATTTCAATGAACTTTTTAAGGCAACCAGGTTACTTCATTTTTTTTAAGTTAAACCAACAATATTTTTTACAGTGTATGGAAGCTTGTTTCTGCCACGGAATAAAACAATTTAAAAGATAATAACAATTTTTTATCTCACAATTCTGACATAACTCACAAAAAAGTCAGAATTGTGAGATAAAAAGTCGTAATTATCTTTTAAATAGTTTTATTCCGAGATTTAAATTCGCAAATTGAGAAAAATAAAGTGTGATATAAAGTTAAGTCAAGTAATTAAGTCAAGATATTAAGTCAAAATTATTACTTTTTTTTCTCATAGTTGCAAGTTTATACCTCCCAATTTTGACTTTGTATCATGCAATTCTGAGAAAAATAATTTTGAGATGTAAACCCGCAATTGCGAGAAATAAAGTCAGAATTGTACGCAGAACAGGCGCAATTACCTTTTTTTTTTTCTTTTATGTGATGGAAACAAGCTTCCTACATTGCATTCAATATATTTGTAAAAAATTTTAAAAATCAAAAGGTTACGTGTTCATGTTCAAATTCATGCCGCGCCCCCAAACACGCACACACACACACACTTTGCCTTTTTTTATTCAGTGCGTTTAACTTGTTTTTACCATTATTATTGTAGTTTGTTACTAATCAATATTTTAAAGGTATTTATTGCTTCTGTCTCCAAACAGGCGGTGCCCTCTTCCACCTACGAGATGCCCATCCCAGTGAATAACCAGATCTACCCAGGCAATCATAACCTGCTTCCACTGGCCCACCACAGCCTGCAGAGGAACAGCATGTCTCCTGGGGTCACACACAGACCACCTAGTGCAGGTAAACACACACATATATCATATTGTGCATAGTGTGACTGTAAAATACATATATTTCATTAAAATATAACTTTAATTGCCCCTGAAACAACTTTTTTATCCTGCTGATGTGGCCAAGTCCTATTAAAAAATACTTTTAAAAATAATAATAATTAATATACTATTAAAGTTAGACGTGTTACAAATTCTCTGCCATACATACAGCATAATATTACCAATAATTAATTTAATACTCAGCATTCCCCTATATTTATATTCATATTCCCTTTTTATCTGTATTTTCCAATGGCCAATATTCATACATTTTTAGAAAGAAAAAAAAAGGATTCAGTGGCTCTATAGGCTTAAAACTTCTATAAGGAGAAATGTCTTAAATGATTGCATAATACTTTCATGTTTAATGGATTATTTAAAACATATGTTTACAAGCTCTTTAAATGATATGATTAAATCAAAATATAACGTGACTTAAAATGTAATAATTAATAAAAGAGTAAACCATAAAATGATCCCATGATGGGAACCCCAAAACAGGTTTTATATATGATGCTCTTGACCAGAACCCTTTAAGGTTCTGCATAGAAACCTTTCCTTTTAGAGTGTACAGCACGATCCTGTTGGCACTTTGTTATTGTTGTGTTGTCTTGCTTCATTAGGCCGAGTCTCTCACCCACAGCTCTGTCATTAAAACGGCTTTCTCCTGATGCAATCAGCTCTGTGTTCCAGGAGCGCTTAGCTAAATATGAGTTTTGGCCCAGCCTGCACGCCTCTGACCACACTTGCTCCCCTGCATGCTTAAAAATAAAAATGTGTAATTTTTCTTGGACACCGCGGTCGAGCCCCGTAGGCCACATCACTTCCTCCTTAGAAAAGTGTGCTGAGGTGGAAAAGGACAGTGTTTTGTTCTTCTCAGACAAACAAACACACACACACACACACACACACACACACACACACACACACACACACACACACACACACACACACACACACACGCACACACACACACACACACACACACACGTCTCTGTCACCTTATATTTGTCTTTCGGTCTCCCTCGCTCTTAAACATGCTGGGAGGGAGGATGATCTTTATGGCCTGATGGAGCTTAATAAATGATCAGACAGTTTTAAGAAGGACGATTTTGTGGTAGGATATGGATGTCAGCTGAATGAATCTCTCTCTCTCTCTCTGTCTTTCTCGTCTCATGCTAGGTGGTCTGATGGGCACTGATCTCTCCACTGGCGCGGGCACCAGTGCTGGTAAGGACGGCATCCCCACATACTACAGTATGTTCCCTCTCCATCATGACTTTTACTCAGCCAATAACTGCACGAATTCTCTTCCAGCTCTAACCAGCCTCGCAAATTTTCAGCAAAACGTCTGTTTGTTTAAGCTGGGCTTGTATTCACAGTAATTTCTCCGCAGTCTTTAGTCATTAAGTGAACTGGACTGAACTGGATTGGTTCAAACCCAACAGCCTCAGTAACTGAAAATATTTGGTTTTGTTTTTTTCACTTCAATTCTTGCGAAATGATTACTGTGTGAACAATAGTTGTGTTGTGTTAATGTGCGTATCAGTATTATCACACTTAGCGTATTAGTTTGAGCAAAAAGTTTAGGAGTCGGTAGCCTACTATTTTTTAATACTTTTGATAGAAGTCTCTTATGCTCACCAAGGCTGCATTTATTTGATAAAAAAAAATACAGTAAAAATAATAATATTGAGCTGAATTTTCAGCAGTCATTGTTTCAAGGCTTCAGTCAGTGTCACGTGATCCTTCAGAAATCATTGTAATATGCTGATTTGGTGCTCACGAAACATTTCCGTGTTAGTATCAATGTTGAATACAGTTGTGCTACTTTACATTTATTTGAAATATGAATCTTTTATAACATCGTACAAGTCTTTGCAGTGATTTCTGATCAATTTAATGCTTCTTTGATTAATTATTATTATTATTAGGTAACATTTATTTTATTATTTTTTTTTTATTTTTTTATAAATAGATTGTATTGACCCCAATCCTTTTTAGTGCAACTAGCATTAAACCATTTCTTGACTGAATTGGTCAGGTTTGGTGAAATCTCTTGTTGTGTGCTCTTCAAGCAGATAGAGATGTTCATCCCTATAAGCTTTGTAAATATCAGCTTTTTAGTAAAGAGGTAAACAAGCATATTGGCATTAGTGATATCCTGTACTGTCTGAGCCATGTCCCTTTGTTTGTTTGCTTCAGTTCTTGTCTGAAAATGATCGCGCTCACAGCTCTCCTCTCACCCTGTACTTCTGCTTTATGTACTTTGTAGGATAAGGGCTACCGTGTGTTTGGAGTTAGACATACTTGGAATATTTTTCCATCGAGTAGCCCAGTCCTTTTGGAGAATTTGTATATGAGTTTCTATATACCAGAACAATCCACTTGAAAGGAATAGTTATACAGTCGGATTGGTGCTTTGGCTTGTGGTTGCCGCAGAGTCTGTGGGTATATGTGGACGTCTGTGTATGCGTGTCTGTGCATCTGTTTGCGTCTGCGCGCATCTGTGTGTGTGTGTGTGTGTGTGTGTGTAGGTCTGCAGTCTTAACCACTAACCAGTGGTCACTGCTGAAGTATGGCTTGGATATTTAAAGCGGGATAGTAGATGTTTTGAACTTGGCCTCCGGGTTGCTGAGACACAGCTGGGTAACCTTGTCTGGCCCTGAGTCCATTGTATGAGGGCGAGGGTAAGGTCTGTCAACTGACCCCCTCTTCTCACTGTCTCGAAAGCACAATAGTACCACTTGTTGGTGTGGCCCTGCTGTCCACATTCAAGGTCTACAGCCATCAAATATAGCCATTGTGCCGACGACAGGCTAACACAGGGCACAGTGTGGAGTTGATGTAGGCCACAACTCTGGAAACAAGAGTTGAAGAGAGTCAAACGACACAAGCAGCCTTTTAATGGTCTAATAGAGAATACATGAATATTCATGACTCCTTTTCTCTCGCTCTCTTCTAGCAGCCTTAGTTACTTATTGATTCCAAGATGTTTAGTATCCCTTTTTTAATGTATTATTTATTTACTATTATTAGTAGTAGTAGTATAGTGCAGGCATTGCATTAAGAATGAAACCATAGCAATTAATATATAATTCTAAATATACTATTAATGCAATGATTAGTAATATTTACTGTAAGTACATATATTTTTTTTTATACCAGTCACCAAGTTTCGACCCAGTAAGATTTTTTTTAAAGAAATTAACATTTTTTTTTTAATATATATATTAAGCAACACAATTATTTACAACATTGATAATGTCAAAAATAATAAATAAAAAATAAAAAATAATAAATGTTTCTTTACAAAAAAAAGCATAATAATTTATGAAGGATCATGTGACACTGAAGAGTAATGGTGCTAGAAGTTCAGCTTTGTCATCACAGCAATTGATTACATTTTACAAATATTAAAAACAGAAAACGAACAAAAAATAAACAGCCTTGGTGTGCATAAGAGACAAAACCATTAAAAAAGAGAACCTTTTGAACAGTAGTGTCTAGTGTGTGTATATTTGAACATATTTTTTTATGTTATGTTAGGTTTTTATGTTATTTGTATTAAAGTTATGTTATGGAGTGGTGTTTTCTAGCAGAGTGTGCCATGTTATGATGTCAGTCACATTCAGTTATTTGTTTGGCTGTCAGCCTGGCATTCTCAGACAACCGCAAATCCTCTGCTACATGTATTTATGCATCTGCGACACATGTTGTGCTATGAGATATGGAGAGGTCAGCCAACACATGTGAGAAAGTCTATTTTATCTCGAAGGAGTGAGTAGCAAGTCCATTAAGTGTTTTATTTCGATGTTTTTTATTGTTAATTTACCGCTTACAGGCATTTCCAACCACACCTCTGCAGTTTACGGGTCATTGAAGTAGCAGTGCATGTGCAGTTCTTTCAGTTGCTTGAACCGAGGCTGGCCTGAAACCTCAACACCGAGTCAACAAACACGGACAACAGGATTAATGCGACCGTTACACCACAATAAGAAATCAGACAATGTCCAACTCGCAGGGAAAGCAAGCGTGTGCTTAACCACACTAGCTGGTCAGCTCGATTTGACGCTGAGTGGAAACTTAGGCCAAGCCCATTTACAGTTAAGCCTCCTCTGTGGAGCCCCAGAAATAGAATCGGCTCCTTTATCACGTGTTCACATCAGGCGATTTGTGTGTGAGGAGGGGACCGCTCGTTTCTGGGCAGCTGTAATTTTAGTACTTCCCCATTGTGAGGGCGATAGCTGGGCCACAAGCACACAGGGAAGATACTTGTGTGGCTTTTGCAAGGGAAACAGCGTGAGTCAGAAGATGGACACTGTTTTGGCCTAAAGCGCACTGGTTTTGAATCTGAGATGCCGCTTTCAGTGACTTAAAGAACAAGCAACGGAAAAAAAAAAGAGTTAAATAAGTTTCGTGCTACTTATTGGCCACCTGAATCCCAGTTGTGCTGCTTCTGATCCATAAATCAAGTCGCCGTGGCTCATTCATCACCAGTGTCTAGCACACGTCCTTAGTTGAACTCATCATTTCTGACTGTATGCTCTTGACGGGTCACTTTAACTCTTGCTTGGTATTGCTAATCACCAATTGCCAGGCCTGTTTCCAGAAACAAATCACTGAGGGTGCTTCTTAAATTATTGAGGGTGCTCTAGTACTCCTCCATAGCAGTGTACAGTGAGATATTTAAGATTTTTGACAAGTCATCACTTTTACCAATTGTTGGAATATAATTAAAAATATATATTTTGCCATGCATATGTTTCTATTAATCTATTAATCTGCATTTTAACTGCTGCATTACAATTTTAACCTGTCATATACAGAGTGAATCCAGTATCTATATGTAAATGTCACTTCCGAAACTTTGCAGCATGCAATTGGCCGTCGGTCCTAGTTTTATTCACTGGATTATATAGGCTGCAGCTTCGAAAGCGAGCCAAGATCGCTCCCTTTACAATCACTAAAATGCTGTCGCTTTGTCAGGTAATTGCGATCTCACAAAAGTCCATTAAAATCAATGAAGCTGGCAGCAATGCAGAATAAACCTCTTACTTATATCGTGTCTACACTTTGTTAATGAGAGGTTTCACAAGCATTCATAACTCAGCACTGAATATTAAAGGGAATTTTGAGCCCTAAGAGATCAATAACTACAGTATATCTCTGATTGGCTACACTGCTCACCACTGCAAAAACACATTGTAAATAGATACATTTGACGATCTTCAGAGCCTGAAGAATCTGTTTCACTAATATATTATTATTACAGTATCATATGAGGGTGCTTACCAATGGCAGCGCTCTTGTTGTTAAATAGATCTTTCTCCATGTGATGTGAGCAGTCCACGTGTTTATGATTGGTTCAGGGTGTACTGTACTGTACAGGGCCCTTAACCTGAACATATCATGAAATCACATGTTTCTATGGTTACCAGAGCAGAACAGAGGCCAGTCTCTATGAATGGTTCTGTCGATCAGTCTTTTTCTGCTGTCATAATTACAGAAATGATTGGGATTTTCTCACGGTGTTTCGGTCAAATAGCTTGAACTTAAAAAGTTTAAAATTCACAGATATTCAGTAAACATTATATATGGCGCTAATTTATTTGTTAAAGACTTTAAAGGAATATTTGGCTTCAAAACCAGAAGTGAAGCCCAACCAACAGCATATGTGACATAATGCTGATACCAGCATACATGCTGGAAGTGAATGGGGGCACTTACTGTATAATGGACATGAATGGGACAAAAAAGCAGATTTGAAGATTTAAAGGTGTAACATTTTAAAAGATTTAAAAACAGAAATGTGCAGATCATAACTTTATAAAAGCAGGTACGTAAAGCTGCTTAAATCATTATTTTTACGCTAGTTTATGGCATTGGGTCAAAGTTATAACTTTACATGGAAACTTTAAATACAAATGTTAGTTTTAGAAAAAAATTCTTAGTAAAATTGTGCTATATTATCGAAACAGTGAATATTTGTATGTGTATTAATTGCCCCGGTTCACTTCTATTGTAAGTGTTGCATTGTAACCTAGATTACTGTTTGTTTTTAGAGAGAGAGCGAGAGTTGAATTAATTTTTGTGGCAATCAGCATTATGAGACACGAGTGCTGTCGATTGAGCTCAACTTGTACTGAGCCCGTCATATTCCTTTTTAAGTGTGGAGATGTATTTTAAGGGGATCAAATGCAGTTTTATTTCCTCATCTCCACTGCGAACAATGAAGTGTGGCTGTTTAAGTGTTTAGAGAAGAGCTCCAGCCAGCTGTTTTTCGAGCCCTGTACTTCACTATGTATGAGGAGACAGGAAATGCATCAGTGCACATGGCGCTGTACGTACATCCACCCGCTCACACTTGTACCAACACAATCTCTCACAATCACAGTTGCTCTTCCTGGTTCCCGGCTTATGTCCTCCTTCTTTTCCTTGAATCGTGCAAATTGCGCTTTCAAGACTTCTCATTTGAAAACAACAAAAACCATCGCCTTCAAATTAAAGAAAGATCACCAGGGCGAAATTGCCGAGGACGACATCTGCGTCTAGTTTTCCTCTCGAGTGTATGATTGGGAAATTCATTTATGTCTACCGTATAATTCCTAACCCTCTTTTAAGTGGCAAAAGCCATGCAGCACTTCACATTTTCCCCCTCGAAAGAAAAAAAAGAAGAAGAGGGATTTGGATTGAAACAAAGACTCTGTACTTCTTTCCTCGATCCCTCCTATTTTTTTTTTTTTTTTTCGAGTTATAATGTACCCCTCTGGTTCTTTGGAGATGATGAAGTTGGGTTAGCAATTGTGGATGAGGAATAAAGATTGCTTGTCTGATCCACTTGTGGTAGTCATAAGAGAAAGCCACATGTGCACACATGTATTTATCATTGATTGCCAAATGACGACCTTTACTGTCAGTAGTTAAGGGCCATGCATTTCATGTCATTCATAGAGACTGCTGCCTTGGGAAATGAGATGTGATAGTGGCAACCTTCCCATTGTGCTCCAGATGGGACTTGGAGTGAATCCTTTACTGTTGAAATAAAGGGTATTGAAATGAGTGGAATATTCAAAATCCATTTGTGAATTTAATTGATATAAAGTGTTGAAACAAAACCAGTGATGCTCGATAATAACACTAATACTGAACTAAAATGTTTTACCTAATGAAGTTTTTTACTGTTTTGCTCTCATTTGACATCAGCTCTTAAAGCATTATGAGTTACCAATGCCACCTGTCTGTCTCTATTCATTAAACACCTGGCTCCTTACCGCAAAACCACGAGAGGAACAAAATGAGCCTCCTCTCTCTCTTTATCTTTATCTACCCACACTCCACATTTCATCATCATCATCTCTCAATTTTTTTAAAGAGACATCATGCTGCAACAGTTTGCTCTGAAACAGAAACATTGAAGCAGTCTGTCATGAATACGCCATAGCTGAAGACCAAAGACCTCAATAAAAAGAGGATCAGTAACGCATCGTAGTTATGTCATAAAGAAAATAATAGCAATATGAATTCAACTTTAGGCCTGGCCTTTTTCAAATTAATAATAATTAGGGCCGTCCAACGATTAATCGCGATTAATCGCATCCAAAATAAAAGTTTGTGTTTACATAATATATGTGGGTGCACTGTGTATAATTATTTTATATTTATAAATACACATGCATGCTTGTAAATATTTAAGAAATATTTGATGTATATACTGTTATAGATTTATATGTAATTTATATTACATATAAATATACATATTTTATATATAATTAATATTTTTTTTTCTTAAATATACATGCATGTGTGTGTATTTATATATATACAAAATAATTATACACAGTACACACACATATATTATGTAAACACAAACTTTTATTTTAAATGCGATTAATCGCGATTAATCGTTTGACAGCCCTAAAAATAATACTAACAAAAATATATATTAATCCTACCAAATTGGGTTTTCTTTCCTTTTTTTTTTCAGTAAATGTTTTCCTAAATAGCAGATGCTGTTGACAAAACCTTATCCTTTTCTCCGGCAGTAGTTTAATTTAGTTTGTAGTTTAGTTTTTACTTTATATAAATACATAAAAAAAAACATGTTTAACTCTGAAGCTTAATATTATGCTTATTATATTACAAATTTATTTTATATGTATAAATTATTATATCTGTATAAAGCATTGCATTTTAAGGGGTTTAATGGATAATGAGTGACAATGTAACGTCATAATTTTGACGAAGAAAATAAATACATATTTTTTAATCTCTGCTCATTTTCAAAGTTAAAATGTTACCGTTTTAAAACAAATATTTTCATAATATATTTTATCTTATGAATCAATGACAAAATGATGTACCTTATCCATGACAATCGGTTGAACTGAGAGCTTGGATCTTTTTACTCATGCAGAGGCAGAGAAAAAAAAAATACTCATATTTTGAATCATAATAATTTCATGAGTGAAAATCATCTGAGCGTGACGGGGTGATTTGGGGTAGCTGAATTAGTCTGGCTTGGTGTGATGGAGGGTGAATGAGAGGGTGTGTTGACCAAGTGCTTGGTACAAATGAATGAGTGGTGGTGGAGGTGAAAGTTGTGTGAAATGGTGTGGAAACATTGAATTGAAAGAGCACATTCTTGGTGAAAGATGCTTGCAATACTCCAGAACGGATAAAACAGTGTTTAATGGCTGCATGTGGTAAAGGCTCACTGGAACCGTGTGGAGAGCTGCAGACAGGCTTGAATGGAGGCTTCACAGTAGATGACGGTGGAAATGATGCATTCTGGTGCAGGCGAGAGAGTGAAATGAAGCTTGCTTAAAATTGGGTGCCATGGTGAAAGTTTGATGTACTCAATTTGGCTCTGTTGTGTCTAACGCCTTTCCCCCCCTCCCGGTCTGTCTCTCATTAGGAAATGGCTATGGAAACCACCGTAACTCTCCAGGACTTCTGGTGTCCTCCGGAGGAATGAACAAGAGCATGCAGGCCAAGTCCCCTCCACCGGTGAACCTGGGCATGAACAGCCGTAAGCCTGACCTACGAGTGCTCATCCCACCCGGGGCAAAGAACAACATGCCCTCCATCGTAAGTGTGTTGTGTTGAATTTTACTAACAGCCACGATAGTACCACATCCATAAAACCACACGCCTCGGTTCCTTTGTAACCCTCTGTGGTTCTCCTCTCCTTTCTTCTCATTTCCTCTCCAGTAGTTTCGTTATCTAAGCACAGGTTAGAGTATTAGAAACTCCTCAGCAGGTTTGGTCTTGTTTGGTGAAGTACGCGTCTGTAGCGTCACGTAGTGTCGTAGGCGGCTATGAGCTGCACTCACTGTCAATCAATGACACTAATTCTGGATTTATCACCCTCCCTTTACTGCCATCAGTCTGAGGATGTTGACCTTCTATTGGTAAGTGACACTGTCACTCAAACCGGTGACATGCGTAGGCTAGTAGATCTGAAGGCCATTTGTCATCCTCATACACATAAAATGATCAGACCAGTGTGTGGTCAGATGTAGCTTATTGTTCAAACGCCAAATTGCCTAAACGCAATTTCGTAGCAGTGAACTAGGAACATCTACACAACCAAGCTCCAGAGTGACATCTAGTGGTTATAAGAGTCGTCTCGTTCTCAGGTCTTATTGACTCCCTCCGTGTCCATCTCTCCTTATCGCTGGTTTTCTTTTCTTAATCTATGTCACATCATTCAGTCATCAATCCAGGAAAAGAAAAACACCTCCAACCCCTCTTTTTACTGGTTCTGTTGCCTTGGAGACCTTGAGTTTCTATAGCGACCAAGTGCCATATGAGGGATTGTAAATCATAGGTTGAGAAGGTTCACTGGTGCTTCATGTCAAATGGCCTTTTTTTTTTCCTTCATTATTTTGGTAGGCGGTGCTCTCTCGTTTGTTTGATGAAGATACAAAGATTATGTTCAAGCCTCTTGACGTGACAGGTCATCTGTATGTGTTCTTCTGCTCTCTTCCTCTTCTTATAGAACCAGAGAATAAACAACTCTCAGTCTGCACAGTCACTGGCGACCCCAGTGGTTTCTGTAGCGACGCCCACTCTACCGGGACAGGGAATGGGCGGTTACCCATCAGCCATTTCCACCTCATATGGTACTGGTAGGTACCTCAACTACATTAAAACTCATAACACTTTATACACACGTTGACATCTTAATCAGAATGTTTCAAATGTTTTACTAAAGAGGAATATATATTTTTATTTGTTAGTTATACCATTCAATTTAGTAATTGTAATGTTTAGTGTTTAATAATAAATAAATTAATAAATGTAATATAATATAATATAATTAGTGCATTAATTTAAAATACTGTTCAGTAATCTATTACAACTGTAATTACTGTAAATTAACATAATCAGATGTAGAAATTAGCGTAAATATTTGTAATTATATTTTCATAGTTTTTTTTTATATTTTGTTTTATAATTATTATTCAGCTTTTTTTATATATATATATTAATTAAACCCAGACTAATTTTATTCAGAATCTCTTCTCTTTTTTTCTAGTCTGTGTGTTGCTCTGTCTCTCCAGCAGGCGGAGCTATTGTTATCCAGAAAAGCTCCATCAATTGTTTAGGATGCAAATATTAACCCTGATCATGTGTTTTTTCTTCTAGAATATTCTCTGAGCAGTGCGGATCTGTCCTCTATATCTGGCTTCAACAGTGCCAACACTCTGCATCTGGGCTCAATGAGCGGATGGCAGCAACATCAGATTCAGAACATGCAGCACTCTGCTCTCAGTCAGCTGGGGTGAGTCACACACACACACACACACACACACACACACACACACACACACACACACACACTTAATTACAAATACACATATCAATCCTTATGCACTTAAAGGTACACTATGTAACTACAAAAACAAAACTACATGCATTTTGCAGAAGAACATTGTTTTGGTTGTGCTTTGGCTTTGTGAATATGAATACTGTTATCCTACTGTTCATAAAATATTCACTACTAGGATTAAGAGATATAATCAGTTGAGATGGACATTATCTCTAGTTGACTAGCTGAAGACATTGCTGTAGCTTTACCCATTAATAGACACGGTACTTCCTTGAAAATAAACTCCAGCACAGCACTTCAACAACCATTATGAAGTGGCCCTCCACAATAGATAAAGGGTTAGTTCACCCAAAAATGAAAATTATGTCATTAATGCCCGTAAGACCTCCGTTCATCTTCGAAACACAGTTTAAGATAGATTTAGTCCGAGAGCTTTCGGTCCCTCCATTGAAAATGTATGTACGGTGTCCTTGTCCAGAAAGGAAATAAAGACATCATCAAAGTAGCCCATGTGACATCAGTTAGTATTTTTCGAAGCATCGAATATAGCTACATTTTGGTCCAAAAATAACAAAAACTACGACTTTATTCAGCATTGCATTGTCTTCTGGTTCTGTTGTCGAGACGCGTTTAGTGGCGCTGGTGATGTAAGACGCTGCTGATGTGTTATCAGTGCGCCCAAGCTTCATTTACAGTCTGAGGGAGACGCACGCTGCAAACAAAAACATTTTCAATGGAGGGACAGAAAGCCCTCGGACTAAATCTAAAATATCTTGAACGGTCTTACAGGCTTGGAACGACATGAGGGTGAGTCATGAATGACATAATTTTCATTTTTGGGTGAACTAAACCTATAATGCTTTACAATAAACTCTGTTGGAAAGCAACACATGTTAATGTATCGGTTCAATAAAATACCTTACTCACTTGTTGAGTAATAAAAAACAAGTTCAAGTTCGTTTATTTCTAGAGCACATTTATTACCGGCTTTGGCCGACCAAAGTGCTGTACAATAATCACGGTAACACTTTACAATAAGGTTCATTAGTTAACATTAGTTAACTACATTAGTTAACATGTACAATATGTGAACAATACTTCTTCAGCATGTATTAATCTTAGTTAATATTAATTCCAACATTTACTAATACGTTGTTAAAATCAAAGGTTGTATTAGTTAACATTAGTTAATAGATTGTGAACTAACATGAACGCACAATGAACAGCTGTATTTGTATTAACTAACATTAACAAAGTTTAATAAACACTGTAACTAATGCATTGCTCATCATTAGTTCATGTTAGTTAATGCATTTACTAATGTTAACTAATGAACCACATTGTAAAGTGTTACCATCGTCACAGTATAATACACATTGCATCGTCAGTCAAAATATTGTGGATTAAAAATAAAAATAGTTAACAAAGAACAAAAAAAACAAGTAAATTACATATTAAAAGCTAATCCAAACAAATGTTTTAAACTCAGATAGAGTGGAAGCCATTTTACAGTGTTGTAGTACTCGAGACTCGGACTCGTCTCGAGACCATATTTTAATGGTCTTGGTCTTGTCATGGACTCGTGTCCATTTGGACACGGAATTGACTCGTACTCGAACATTTTTTTTTTAGGACTCGGAATTATTCCCGAGTCCACTCGAGTTCAATTAAAAATATTTTTCATGATTATTAATGTATGTTAATAAAATATTTCTTTAAATTGATTGACGCCCAGTGATTGGTGATTTTCTAGTGCGCAACTGCGCATGACAAATTGTAATAAAATTACTTTTAACACCACCTACTATTTGGCCTTTTTACCCTAAACTGATCATATTTTTTAAACTCTAAGTAAATTCAGTAAAAAAAAAAAAAAAAAAAAAGGATTTCTCTAAGTAAATAAAAGTAAATTAGGTAATCAACCCTCACTGGTCTCGGTCTCGACTCGGACTCGACCGTCTCTGGTCTCGGACTCGACTCTCTATGGACTCGGTCTTGACTCGGACACGTCTCTCTCTGGTCTCGGTGTCGACTCGGACTCGAGTGAGGTGGTCTCGACTACAACACTGCCATTTTAAGTTGAATAGGGAGATTGTTCCATAGAGTGGGGCCCACTTTAAAAGCTATATACACACCATATCCACATCGCTTTTACAACATTTCAAATCCCTCAGTTTTTTTAATACAGGTGATTCCCTGGAGGTTGGAGATTCTTTATCGCTCATAGTGACATCTCCCACACCATACTCACGTCAAAGAAGTCAGAGCAACTTTTCTCAATTTACAGATTTGACAAGACACACACAAGCGAGTGACGTCTGCCCAATTTCCAGCAAAGTTTAAAATATAAACACTTAAAATAGGCTTAGTGAATCATGTTAAGAAAAACATACCTTTTAGAAGTAGGTATTGATGAGGTATTTTGTTAATCTTGAACAATAGTGTACCTTTAACATGTGCAACTTTCTCGCACTTTCTCTTACTGTTCTTTGTCACTATATAGGAAATAAACATCTCTTTTGTTTTCTAAAGTAATGCAGCGTTTCCTTTCTGCAATAACCATGTTTGAGTGTTTTTAGACCAATGTCACTGATTTGATTGTATCTCCTGCCACCTGTGTACAGGAGTGCACGAGCTCTCGTTCCGATCCGTAACCCCCTTCGTTTCCTTTCCTTCCTACAGAAATTGCTCTAGCTCTCACTTATGTCAGGGTTCAAATCTCTCCCTGCCTTCTACTCAAAGCCTGCACATCAAGTCCGAACCTGTTTCTCCTCCTAGAGATCGATCCAGCAGCACCACACCAGGAGGCTATGGCCAGCTACCGTCTCACCAGCAGCACCAGGGCCCGCTCACACAGGGGCGCCAGGACTCGGGACGCTCCCCGGCCGACAGCCTCAGTAGCTGCGGCAGCTCGCACGAGGGCAGCGACCGCGACGATCACCGTCCCGACTTCCATTCGCCCTTAGGATTGGGCCGGCCTGGCCTGGACGAGCAAGACAGCCCATCCATCAAGCGCGTCCGCCTCTCAGAGGGGTGGGCCACATGATAAGCGATGCCCCCCCCCTTGGACAGCCCAATCCTCGATCCTGACCTCCCCGCGCGATGCCACGTGGTTCCACGGCGCCTCACTCGTTCTCGCTTTCTCTCTGCCGTTTTTGACAAGTCACAATCATTACTCTCCCCTTGTTCTCTGGTTTGCTGAGGAGAGGGGAGGAAGTGCTCTCCAAATGACCTGTAACATTTGTTTTTTAACTTTTATTATTTCATCAGAGTGTGTCTGATATGCGTATTGTTGTGATTGACGGGTTTTCAGGGAGGGAAACAAGGAAGGAGGACTAGCACAAACCGGGTCGGGGAGGGTTTAGTGGGCGGGCTACTATGCATTACTTGTGCTGTGTGTGGAATACAATGTAAAGAATTACCACACATGCATATATATTTACACGTTGTGTAGGTGTACATGTATGCAGAGTAAGAAACCAACAAAAAGTGTCAGGTACTCTTGGATCTTTTTTTTTTTCTTTTGTAAAATACTTGCCTCAGTGATGTTCAGCCACAAGAGGAGCACAGCAGAGAGGTGACAGCTTAGCACTTGAGTTGATGTACCAGTACAATATGTACAGATTCCTTTTTTTTTTTCTTTTAGTGCCACTCTATTCAGAGGGCCACTTCGCTAATTGTATGTTATGGGTGACAATGTCATGTTGCAGGTTCAACGTATTGTACATAGAGACAAGGCTGGGACACGGGGGAAGGGTCAAGGTTGGTCATTATTGCTGTTTTCACACAAACAAAACTGTTATGCAAGAATTTCGAAGGATTGTACAGATATATGTGCAGGTTCCTTGGTTAAGTTATGGGGGAGTGGGTATTTCAGGAAACTAAAACTCTCCTGCTGAATGAAAGGAAATGGCAGGACAGAGTGGCATCGCCGAGATGAAGGACTTTAAATTAAGAGCCATGTTACTTCAGTCTGATGACATTTAAACCTAGGACTTGCAGTTGTTGTTCAGTATTAAAAGAGGAAAAAGAGGAAAAAAAATGTATGATACACTTGCTTCTATTTTCATATCAAAAAGGAATACAATGCAAAGCATTTTTGTGGCTTTTTGTAGTTTATAAGAGCCAGAATGTGTTTTGATAGCTTTGCTTATACGAGAAATGATAGTAAAAGAACGAGAAACCTTGGGCTTTTCAACCATAAGCCATGAAATCTGAGACAGTGAATCCTTGCTTTGCTCAATGTTTTTTTTTTCTCACTCTCTCTCTCTTTCTCTCTCTCCCTATCTCTCTTTGTAGAAGTTTTGTTTTTAAACGTGTATTTCTAAGTATATTGAATAATAATATTAAGAATCTTTTTAAAGAATCTGTGAAATTAACATGCTTGTGTATAGCTTTCTAATATATGAATATATATGATAAAAAAAAATGATGGTCATAACTTTTTTTCCCCATTACAGGGAATATGTGCAGTTGCACACCGTTTTGTTTTCTCTTTCTTCTTCTTTTTTTTTTTTCCTTCACCGGACTGAGTCTTTCAGGGGCAAATACATTCAGAATGACATTTTGAAATTGAAGTCACACTTTTAAACATGAATCCCCCACTCCCCACCCCCATTTTTTTCTGGAATATTCACAACCTTTAAAAGTTCCCAATGTCACGTTAATCGACATTGCACTGACGATTTTATAATATAAGACAGCACGGTCATAGATACCTCATGACTGCTTGTGTAAGCTTGTATCATCATTTAGTGGATTGTGACTAGTTTTGTTCAATTGTTATACATATCTATCATTGTGCATTCTGTGAATTTGACAGGACATATGTTAGTCTGTTTTTTCTACCAAAGACAAAAAAAAAGTAAATTCATGTTTGCCAATCTATTATCATTTCTGGGTTTGAGACCATTGTGTTTCTTCACAAGTTGTTCATGCTAGTGGCTGGTACCTCTGACTCACCCTCCCAGTGCCTCAGATTACCTTTCAATGAGTTGTCGAGAATTTGGAACTTTCTCCTCCAACTAACCAGTGTACAGTATTATGAAACAATGCCATTGTTTGTTATATAGATTTCAACTGTCAATATATGACTCTCCGGTTATTTTTATTTATTTATTTTTCCTTTTAATTTTGGTTGAGCCTCTCTCTCTCTCTCTCTCTCTCTCTCTCTCTCTCTCTCTCTCTCTCTCTCTCTCTCTCTCTCTCTCTCTCTCTCTCTCTCTCTCTCTCTCTCTCTCTCTCGAGTGTTGTTTCCATTAAGTATATAACAAAATAAAAAAAAATGACAAAAAAAATAAAATAAAATGCTGAAAATTTCTGTAGTGACAAATGTAGCTTGTATAAACCTACAATGGGTAAGGTTGAAAGAAAGGTGTCTTTTTGTTTTCTAACCAGGAGAAAGAGGCTTTCAGCGGCACAAGCTGGACTTTGTCGCCACTTGAAGACAAGATGTCATTAAATTAAAACCACATCTCTGTATCTCAAGGGACTTGATTCAGCTGTATGTAGTAAACATTAATGTATGGAATAAAATTTGTTTCTCCTGCTGGGACTTAAAAAAAAGGTATTTGTATTTTGAAGAGAATTCAGTAAAGTTACTGGCTTTCTTAGTTACACAGACGTCCTGGTGTGATTTTTATTGTGTTCTGTCCCTCACCTTGATTGCAAGATAGCTTGGTGAAAATGTATTTAGTCTGGTAGCTCTAAATCAAACATAAAGTTATTAGGCTAATCACAGAAGCATCCATGCTTAAGGATATTATGGTTATTTTTTATTTTTTTATTTTTTTATTCAGCAAAAGAGAGACCTTAGTCATCATGTCTGGGCATATCTTCACACAGAGGTGCACACAAGGCCAATTACCACTTTGGATTTTGACTTTTCTAAATAAAATTGGCCTAAATAAAACCGCTCAGAACATTTTCGTTTACAATTGATGTTTCTAAATCTCATTGACAAATTTCATAATGTGTAGGCTATATTTGTAGGCTATGCGTTTGTTAGCGTTGTGTGTGTGTGTGTGTGTGTGTGTGTGTGTGTGTGTGTGTGTGTGTGTGTGTGTGTGTGTGTGTGTGTGTGTGTGTTTGTTTGTTTGTTTGTAGGCTACTCCATGTTTGTTATCGTGTTTTGTGTGTTTGTTTTTTTCGATTGTAGCGGGCCTACATAAAATGATCCTAAAAGATGAACTGATTCTTAAAATATTTAATTGTTTTAACTCTTCAAATATATCTCTCGAAAATCTACGATAGCCAAAGTCTGTAACGTAAAAAAAAAATGAAGTTAGCCCTAACTTTTTTTAGCCAATCAGAAGGCTAGGCTATATGTCGCGTGCACATGTGTCCAGTCCATTAAGTAAACCGTAAGCTGAGGGCGTGATAATAGATGAACTTGGGGCACTTTCATGAGTTTGAAAGATGCAAAACCACGGCACGTACCAAATTTTTCACCTGTCAAGAAGAACACACCGCTAAACCTCCTTTAAGGAACACTGTGAGTAAAATAAAGAGACCAACAAGTCTAAACAGTGGTAAGTCCTGTTTGAGGGATCAAGAGCTTAAAAACGGTTAAGCAAACTATAACAAGGTAAATAACGACGTTTTTCGCTTAGCTTCTGCTTTAAAATGTAAATATGGGCTATACTGTCTGGTCAGCATGGTAATGCCAACGTGACTGGCTTGTGCAAGGAGGGGCGTTGGTGGCTTTTATAACGAACATTATAAAATTGCTGACGTCGCCCACAACGCCTGTCATTCATTCTTCTAGGTATTAATCTAACCCCCCAAATCCCCCTGAAAGATGTTTAGCTCCTGCACATTAAGCAGATAACGTTTGTTCTTTAAATTCCAACCACAAAGCTAACATATAGGCCTAGCTGGTGTATTAGTAAAATTAGTCTAATAGGCTTTTTGAAATAGGCCTATTCTGTTTTTTAAAAAAACGTCACATCTGAGGTGACCCAATGCAAATGAATTTATTGTGGAAACAGTAGAGGCTTTTGAAGAGACAATGAATCCTTTTGGCCGCAAGATGTCACCATTGTTCATATTTTAAAAGATCACAGCTTTTATACCGCCTGCATTCACACGCTTATGAAACAGAAACAGATATTACTGAACTAATGCTTTAAACGATAAAGACTAGGTCTACTGCACAAATTCGGCGTAGACTACACATTCATATTCTTTGATTATTTTTTTTGTGTGTGCATTTTATTTGAATTGTATATGCTATTTGTTTTGATTGCATTCTAAAATATTTATCTATATTTGATCATTTTTGATGTTGGCCTCAAAACAGGTTGACATTTTTAGTGCATAAAAGAGGGCAATTTCATCACATATAGCTTATATTTTTATCAGATGTAGGCTATATTCCCTGTGTATGTATAGGTCCTTCTCAAAAAATTTGCATATTGTGACAAAGTTCATTATTTTCCATAATGTAATGATAAAAACTTTCATACATATTTTAGATTCATTGCACACCAACTGAAATATTTTGTTTTAATACTGATCATTTTGGCATATAGCTCATGAAAACCCAAAATTCCTATCTCAAAAAAATTTGCATATCATGAAAAGGTTCTCTTAACGAGCTATTAACCTAATCATCTGAATCAACTATAATTAACTCTAAACACCTGCAAAAGATTCCTGAGGATTTTAAAAACTCCCAGCCTGTTCCATTTCTCAAAACCGCAATCATGGGTAAGACTGCCGACCTGACTGCTGTCCAGAAGGCCATCATTGACTCCCTCAAGCAAGACGGTAAGACACAGAAAGAAATTTCTGAACAAATAGGCTGTTCCCAGAGTGCTGTATCAAGGCACCTCAGTGGGAAGTCTGTGGGAAGGAAAAAGTGTGGCAAAAAACGCTGCACAAAGAGAAGAGATGACCGGACCCTGAGGAAGATTGTGGAGAAGGACCGATTCCAGACCTTGGGGGACCTGCGGAAGCAATGGACTGAGTCTGGAGTAGAAACATCCAGAGCCACCGTGCACAGGCGTGTGCAGGAAATGGGCTACAGGTGCCGCATTCCCCAGGTCAAGCCACTTTTGAACCAGAAACAGCAGCAGAAGTGCCTGAACTGGGCTACAGAGAAGCAGCACTGGACTGTTGCTCAGTGGTCCAAAGTACTTTTTTCGGATGAAAGCAAATTTTGCATGTCATTCGTAAATCAAGGTGCCAGAATCTGGAGGAAGACTGGGGAGAAGGAAATGCTAAAATGCCTGAAGTCCAGTCTCAAGTACCCACAGTCAGTGATGGTCTGGGGTGCCATGTCAGCTGCTGGTGTTGGTCCACTGTGTTTTATCAAGGGCAGGGTCAATGCAGTGAGCTATCAGGAGATTTTGGAGCACTTCATGCTTCCATCTGCTGAAAAGCTTTATGGAGATGAAGATTTCATTTTTCAGCACGACCTGGCACCTGCTCAAAGTGCCGAAACCACTGGTAAATGGTTTACTGACCATGGTATTACTGTGCTCAATTGGCCTGCCAACTCTCCTGACCTGAACCCCATAGAGAATCTGTGGGATATTGTGACGAGAAAGTTGAGAGATGCAAGACCCAACACTCTGGATGAGCTTAAGGCCGCTATCGAAGCATCCTGGGCCTCCATAACACCTCAGCAGTGCCACAGGCTGATTGCCTCCATGCCATGCCGCATTGAAGCCATTTCTGCAAAAGGATTCCTGGCCAAGTATTGAGTGCACAACTAAACATAATTATTTGAAGGTTGTCTTTTTTTGTATTAAAAACACTTATTTGATTGGTCAGATGAAATATGCAAATTTTTTGAGATAGAGTAATTTTGGGTTTTCATGAGCTGTATGCCAAAATCATCAGTATTAAAATAATAAAATACCTGAAATATTTCAGTTGGTGTGCAATGAATCTAAAATATATGAAAGTTTATTTTTCTATCCTTACATTATGGAAAATAATGAACTTTATCACAATATGCTATTTTTTGAGACGGACGTGTATATTCCCTATGATACTTGCTTTAGTACCCTTATCGTATATAACACATAACATGTTAAATCTAAAATGTAAGTGTTTTTGAAAATATGTAATGATCGAGAAGAAAGACACAACAAAGAGATTATTTCAACCTTTAATCAACAGGTTTTCGTCAGGCATTCTTGTCTCCTTATATGCAGCATGAAAGAAGATATTTTCATTTAAATCACACTTTCAGAAATGTTATTGTAACAAAAATACATTGTATTTATGAACAAAAACAAATGAAAAAGAATCAATCAGGCGCACTTTTCTTTTGAAAGAAATTGCGATTTTGCATTTCCTGCCAATTAAATCTTGGTTTGAAGTTTAGATTATATGAACAATTAATAACAGCGTTTTTCCAAACACATAATTAACAAATTAACTTGTGTGGTTAGTTGAGCAAAAAAATATTATTAGCCTATGAATGTATTTATTTATTGTATGTTTTTGTAAAACGTAGGCTATTTTGATAATCTCATCCCAAATTCTATTAAACATTGAACTCTGTGAAACTTTCCACGATTAAAAATCATTGCTAATCATTCACATGCTCTCATTACTGTAAGCGCATTCTGACTCCAGAAAAAAATAAATAAATAATAATAATCTTGCTTCGAGATTCAAAGGTGGCTTTCTGCAGAAAATGAACGAAAACATGCAATAGCAGTTCCACTGGATTAAAATAAAGAAGAAAATATGCGTTCGTTTTAAATTAGGCTACATGGTCATTTTTAATCATCCATATGCAATATGTCATTTTTAATTCGTCTCTTAGCTACATTGTTGCAAATGATTTGGCAATAATAGCTAATCGAAAATTACTAAATTACCAGATAAATTTTAGGCCTAAATATATATTTTAAATATAAAATTTAGAAACACCTCAAAGACATTTTATGCTTCATAGAAAGGGGGGAATACATGCGTTTTTAACTAGCCCACATCAAGTGAATATGGTAAATTTAAAGTTGTTTTATAAAGATAAAATCGAATGTGCTGCTAGTGTTATAAATTTGAAAAACACAATGTAAAAAGCATTAAGGCTCGTATGCGTCGCATTGAGAACGCATTTATAATCTGTCGTATTGGCCATCAGTGACCGCGACTTTTATAGAGTTAAGACTTTGAAATGTCTCTACCATTTTCACATTTCTTGGCTTTATTTAAGGCTCTGGCTTAAGTGGACGCAGAGAGAATGGACGAACAGGACTTTCCTACATATTTCCAGTTTCCATGCAGATCCTACCTCGAGGTAGGCCTACTGCATAGCCTATCATTTAGAGTAAGAGCTGTTAGTCATCACTCATAATAGAGGCCGATAAAAATATTAACCGGATCTAACAAAGAAATCTATCATAAACCGACTATTTGGATAAATGATGTGAAAACTGTTGCGTTCCTTAGCCTATGTGTGAGTGCTGAATTTTATTTCCCAAAAATAGAAAATTGTGAAACGTGCACAACGAAGAGAAATGACCCTAAACTCATAATTTAAAGAAAACGATTTATTTATATTTAGCCTACTTCATACAGTGGTTGCTTAGCCTACAATTTGAAATCGTTAGCCTCAATCAGTTGATAACTTTAATGGGAGATTTTATAGAGAAAAGAAAATCTTATGCATACACAAACATAATTACAATGATAATTTGCTTTTCATTTATGAATGGAATTATCGCTCGTGTCCAACTTAAATCGTTCCATTTGTTTCTGCAGCAGTTTCCGTTCGAGCGTTGCACCGCTAGATGTCGCCGCGCGTTACGGAAATAGTACATGACGACGATTAAAATGTCTTACATCGAATGAATTTCTTGAGAATCAATGGCTGAGGCAATATTTAGAAAAGTCTTGAAATATCATTTACAATATAGTTTAACAGAGACATTTCTGTATTACTCGTTAAGAGAAATTGGGATAGCCTCATCTCGTGAGCTTAGAATTATAAGGTTCTATCTCCGTTTAGGTTAGTTCTGAGATATTGAGCATCAAAGTTTTTACATCCCATCTGGCAAAACTGTTATGTAGTATAATCTTCTATTATAGCTTTATCTATTAATCTTTTTTTTACAAAAATAACACCACACAGGCATTAATAAACACCTAATGGATCAGATTATGTCAAAAACTCAATTTTGACCAAAAGTGGAGATAGAACCTTATAATTCTAAGCTCACGATCTGTGACCGTGAGGTACGGAAAATACAAATGTTGGCTAGTCTAACAGTTATAAGGGGGGAAGTTTGAGAAACCTGAAGGTTTTTTTTTTTCTTCAGTTTTTAAAATAGGCTATTTGTAAATACCCACTGTCATGCTTAATTTATAAATCTGTGTTAATCTTGAGGTGTGCACTACATTATTCGGCAGAGCTAAACAATGGAAAGAAAGCATGCATGTCTTTGTATTGAATTACCTGGGAACCAGCCTCCTCGCGCCTCTCTCTATCTATCACACGTTTAATTGACTTAAACAACTCTCTAATCATATCTTATGCATGTTATATAGCTAGCTATATATTCAGTGATGATATCAATGATTGTAAAAAAGAACAACAACAAAAAAAAAGAAGGAAATGAGATGGAGAATGAGAAATAATAAGCCACAATGCTTGTTTAGACGCCATAGACAATTTATATTTTCATGTTCCTGTAATTTACCCTCGTAAATGTAGGCTGGATTACAGATGTTTTTGTGATGCAAAAAATGCCCTAAATATGTTTTCTCCATTTTTATAGCCTACATCTAGCCTATATTAATATGATATTAACTTCATATTTTTAATTAACAGCCTTTAGTCAAGATTGTAGATTTACAGGAACACATTGGGGAAAACGATAATCAAAAACAAGAATATTAATGTGTCTGCTAACGGATCGAAAGAAGTGAATCCAACAATTCTTCATTTTTTTTTCCCGTTGCGAAACAACGTCTATTTTGTGGGCCTCGTAAACAGTCTCAAAGTTACTAAAATACTTTTTGATTATATATTTGGGATGTCATCATAAATTCTCCGAAATACCTTTTAATTCTCCGCGAAGTCGAAATTTGACTTTATATAGGCTATATATAGCGTGTTAATTTTATACTAAGACTAGACTCCTCAATGGATAAAAACCCCTTTAAAATCTTAAGAATTTAATTAACAAAAATACTGTAATATAACATTATAATGAATTAAGATTATAAGATAGCCTAATAGATCGGTTTTATTATACAATAATGGCACACAATAATTGTGTGTTATTATTCAAGACGTGGTGAGTCATTGTCACCCATTATAGTTTATAGGAGCTGTGGGAAAGTTTGAAAGCCTTTTCTCTGTAGGTTTTAAATATGCATAAGTATGGTAATCGCGGTCCTGCTGTGTTGCAAACAGGCGTAGCGGAGCACACATGTGCCACACAACTTCGGACCGTACGAAGTCGCCAAGATGAGGACAGACAGAGTAGAAGTAAGTCCTATTTCTCTCATTGACGTCTGTTCGTATAAAGAGGTATAGGCTGCAATGCTGTCTTACGTTTGTTTTAAGCGGAAAACATGCGTGCACGTGTGTTGACCCATTGGGACTACATCTATACGCGTGCCCGTCTGACCACTTCTATTGGGTGCCAGATCAGTTGAGCAAAGGTTTACAAGATGAAGATCAGACGCTTTACGATGAACTATGAAGGAGAGATGCCTAATTGCGCAAAAAAAAAAAAGTTATGGGAAAGAGTCATGTCTCGAAAGTGAACGCAATAATATTAATAGGAAATGGATATTAGGCCTAATGATGACTTTAGCGGTAAGTTTTGAGGTCGACGATGTTTGTGTGAATGGCAAGTTCAAAACAATAGATTTTGTTTGTCAATTAATTTTCTAAGCATTTGCCTCATGCTTTCATTATTTCTTTTTGCAGACCAATTATGGGATTTAAGACAACTAGAAAACTAAAGATAGGATGCTAATTTTTGAATTAGGTATAGGCTATTAATGTACTTCACCAAAGTGTATTCTATTTTAATTACTATGTTACTGTTAGGTGCACATAAACATATATATATATATTTTTTTTTTTACTTTACTCATTTTATTTCGAATAGACGTCTCCAAATTAATTGTATGCGAATATTTGCTTTGTTTAATAGGCTGTAGTGTCTGTTAAGCGACTGTTTCTGAACTAGAGATATTCTAAATTAATGATATGCTAATGTCACAATGCTCTTTGTGCCTTTTTGTTTGAGCCGTTCAAATGTCTTTGTTCGCTCATAATGCCATTGAATGTGCATTTTATAATATTTGTATCTATTGGCGGATCCTAAAGAATAAATAAGAAGAAAAAAAACATTATGAAGTTATTATGAAGCTTCTCAATGGTTGAAATTGTACATTAATGGGTACAATGCTTTAGCCTGTACAATTTAAAATCCGCATCGCGAAGAGCCAAAACACTGTCAAACGCGATGGAAATAAAGACAACACAGCCATCGTGAATGCAAAGGAAATTCAAATATACCTTTTAAATATGCATCAATATTAAAAATTATACACACGCAAGGACCAACTGCGGTGAAGATGTAAGAATGGCGGAGCAGGCGTCTCATTATGCATGATGGCTCCGCTTCTTTGCTGCAATATCGTCCAAGTATTCACGCTCAAGAAAGGTGCTTCCTTTCAATAAAAACAGCAACTCACATATTCTTCCGAAAAAAAGAAACAAGCCACCTCGAAGACGATGATGGGAAATTACTCCGACCGCTGAAAGAAAGGCTATGTTGGGGGATTTGCATATTTGATGCGCTAATTTCCCTGATGTATTTAAATATGGCTGCACGTAGCCGATAGGCTTGCTACGTCATTGGACGTGACCTCGTTGTAAAATTGAAACGTGAATTCGTTTTAGTCAAACGTAAGTGTTTGCAATAATGAGAACTGTGGAAAAATAAGAATTAGGCAAGATTATTTGGAAACGTTTAGAATCTCCAATGAAGAGATGTGTTTAAAATCTGAACGAGAGTCAATAAAACGCTTTGCAATAATGAAAATCTAAAAAATATAAAATAATAGGTTACGGATATTAATTGTGTGAATTTGCTAGGGTTGGGGCGGGTGTCTGGCCCCCAATTAAGGTTTGAAACCCCAACATGTCAAAACAAAAGGTATGGCATTAGGGTCTTATAAGTAAATATGTCTATTTTGGGGTCTATGATGTTCAAAGTTAGATTAGAAGCAGTGTCCGTATTTAAATAAGCTACATGGCGTACAGCATCTCATTCCTCAGATGAGGTAACTATAGCAACTGCACTTTTTATTAGGATCATCATCGGATGAGACATTGACAAAACATAAACAATATAATTATTTATTTCTCCATTTTACATTTGCCTACATCTTAAATGTAGGCTATTGTTTAAAAAGTAGGTTGACGTTGCATAGGTGGAAAATAAGTTGCTGCCTTAATTTAAGTATAATAAACTTAGATGTTTAAGTCATTTCAACTTAAATCAGCCTACTTATTAACTGACTATTTAAAAAATGAATATTGTATAATTTATTTAAAAAAGTTGATTTTTTTTTTTTATTATTTGATGAGTTGAATCAATGTAAAAACACACGTTGCCCTAACTTATTGATCATTTATTTTATTTTACAGTGCCAAAAGAGAATTCACTGCAAAATTCTTTCTCGCACTGCAAATGTTGCGTGTAGGCCTGATTCATGGCCTTATCTGTGCCATGCGTAGCTATCCGTGCACTCTTATGTTAAGTTTAAAGTGTAAATATTTCACTTTTTTCTCTTTTCTTTTTCTTCACAAGCCATTACGTATCGGTGTGCAAGGTTTCTCCGAGCTAATGATGTCCTCTCAGTGTCAGATTGCCATTGCGTTCCGTCAGTCAAAACGTGTTGGGAAGAAGCGCTCAGAGCAAATTCATTACCGCAGTCAATCCGTAACCTGGTCTGGGAACTTGGGGCTAGTCCACGCCAATAGAGGAACAATGCCTCCTCAGTTCAAGTCCAACAAAAGACCTGGCGAACTTGTTTGAATTTCAGAGCACGTCCTTTCTTTCACAGAGAGGACTGCCCCCTCCCGAACACCCTTCATGAAAAAAAGAAAAGGAAAGAAAGAGGGGGGGACATGCCGACCTTCTCTGCTCAACAGTACACTTTTCTATTTGGTACTGCAGACAAATAGGTTATGGGAAACTTCTCAACCCCTCCTTCCTCCCTCTCTCCCCCTCTCACTGGCTCTCGCTTATACGGTAGCTGTCGTGCTCGTGCGCTTGGACTGCGCTCTTGTGAGAATCAGAGCCGCTGAGGCACGCGCAATCAACTGAGTATTAGCGGCAATTTTAAACCGAAAGCTCCTCGTGCACGCCGGCTTCTTTACCTACAGCAGGAGTTGCATCTGGTCACGTCGGCTTCGGCATAATTAAACAAAAAAACCTTTGCTCAAGTGAGTAGCCTACATCTGGCGACAATTCTGATCCTTCTTTTTTTATGGCCATTACGAATAATATGCTAGTCGTGTGTTACAGGCTTTGACAAAAAAAAAAATCACATTGATGGAACAATATGCTTTTAAATTTATTCCCGAGGTAAAATAACCATTGTAGAATAATGTCATATGCTAACATACTTTGAACTGATCTAACACAAAGCACGGCACTGGTCTCAAGGCCAAAGTCTCATGCAGTGATAGCCTATGTGTATGGGTGACAGTGACATATCTTGTCATTGTGCGCGAGGGAATTTAATTTTGCATGTTGGGATAGAAAATGTGATTTCTCTTCTCCAGGCAGTGATTCATCAATCACACATTTTTCTTCTCACACAAATTTCTGAGATGTTATGTGAGCTGTCATTACTTCTTATTTAATCACTGTAATGTTGATCAGCCCTCTTTATGATTATTGGAAGAAGAAACACACGTGTTGTTGATAAAGGAAAGGCAGGCAACTTCTACTGTACACGTGTACATTTTCTCATACAATATGTGTTGATGCTTAGTCTATCTGAGCTGTAAATTGCAAAGAGTCAAATGTTTTGTTCCTATTGATTTTAGCTTTGCTTTGTGTTTGTTATTTGTGTTTGGCTATATTTAGATTCTTAAACTCTTTATAAACTTAAATGAACTGTTGCTGAGAGTATGTGTCCTACCTGGGACAATGGTTCGAAACTGATGTTGTGACAAGGTTAACCTAAACCAATTCAGTCAGTAAGCCATCATATCAGATTTAAATCAAATGATATCTGTCTTTTGACCTTAAGCAAGTCCAAAATTTAGAGACCTAAGGCGAGAGATCCTGTATAGGCCTAGAACACCTGTGCTGACATCCATATTGTGACAAGTGGCTCAGGTATTCAGAGAGTGGGGAAATTAAATGAAGACACATTTTATAAGATAAGTGATATAGATAATTTTATTACATATGTTCTGCAGCTTTCCACACACACAGAGAGAGAGAGAGAGAGAGAGAGAGAGAGAGAGAGAGAGAGAGCTACTGTGAGTCCCACATTCTGAAACCCACACAGATGCTGTAAAGTCAGCATCACGTTTTTAATGATAGCCTATGTTTGTTATCCACTTGCACTCAATTACAGTTCTCCTTGAAAAGAAAATCCACGTGAATGTGTAATTAATTGAAAACTAATTGAATAAAGATTCTGATATCATTGGTCAGAGAATGAGGGCATCAACATCTAGATCTTCTATATTCTGCTAAACATACCTTTGCTTGTCATCTGTCAATGCCAGAGGAATGATCGCAAGACTCCTCGTGTCGCTGGGGAGCATTTTCCATCTATTCAGTCGCACAATCTAAAATCCTCGTGATCGAGGGTGATTGGCATTGCCTCTGAAATATTTCCAGCAATATGCTCGTCGTTGAAAATGCATTGTGCGTGCAGACATAGTGCGTGCAGGATCGCAGCTTCAACCTGCACGAGGGAAACAAACGCGCTCTGGAGATTTCTAATGACATCATCATCCTCATCATCATCGCCTTGCACTCTGGTCCGAGACCTTTGACCTTCTCTGGCTGGTCCATATTTTGGTACTGGAAGCCCGTCCCCCCCGCTTACCCCCTCCGCCGCCACCCCCCCACTCCTCGAGATGTGGCCCTGTTCCCTCTCCCAGACCGCTGGCAGCAGCAACACAATCCTCCTCTCGTCTCTCTCATAGCAGCTCTCAGGGATCTGTGGCATTACGGATCTCCTCCGTGCACGGACAACCTGCCACCACTCGGCCAAAAATAAGAGAGAGATCTCTCCATGCAGTGCCGAAACAAACGCGATGTTATTTCCGTGTGCACTTTTTTCCTCTGGAATCGGATTTTTTTTTTCCCTTTGTATATAATCTCGCTGCTGGTTCCGTGGGATATCTATCGCTGCTGCCACGATTTAATAGAGCCAAAGGAGCCTTTTGTGAGATTGGAGGTAATTTGCAATGCAAATGATGGCCTGTGCGAGGATGACTGCTTCTTATTCGACAGGCTCCCTCTCTCCAACTCTCATATTGTTTTAACGTTAACTGCTCCGATGTCAAATGGATTATAGCTTCCGTTTTATTCTCGTTACCCTGTGAAGAAACTGTCATTTTATTTTCTTCTTGCGAGCACACCTACTTTTTAAGAACTACAAATGACAATTGTGAAGTCCCGTGCCTGTTTTTATTGTGTTTTTTAGCAACTTCTCCACTTGGATTTATTCTTACACAAGGCACCGAGGTATCCTGGGATTACTGTTGTGGAATTGGAAGCGAGTTGTTATCTTTGGTTATCTAGCTGTATGAGTATTTTCCACTTCATAAAGCTAGATAACCGAAAGTAAAAACTGCCTCCTGGATCATCGAAAACTCTGGATGCCTAATGACACGAAGATATAGGCTACATTTACAAAAAGAAAATGTGTTATGCTGTATTATGTGGTAATACATATGGAAAGCTGATAGCTACACACAATGTCAGACAGAATTTGGGTTTTATTTTTTTTTTATTTGTTTATTTTTTTCTTAGGCTGCATTATTATGTTGCTTTGAAAAGGCTATGCTTTTTCTAGGCTACTCGCTCGCGCGCGCAAAAATGCAAAAAGTCAGCTTCGTTTTCCCCTAAGGAAGTTTTGTTTTACGCAACAGATTAAATTAATACACGTGCAGGGATTAAATGAATAATATTCAAGTTGATATGATCTCACCAATTTACTGAAAATTGACACGTGAAGAGAGAGGAACCCACGTGCTCACTATTTATTTCAGCTCGGTCGCCTTTGGCCAGGAAACGGCGCTGGCATCCCAAACAGAAATAATTAGGACATATAGAGAGAGCTGACAAAAATGAAAAGGGGTGGGCACATGGGGAGCGAGGGGGTCGGTCCTCCTTAATTGATTCCGTTAAACGGAGCGCAGTAGATGTGAACGACTGGACGCTCCCATTCCCACGCTCGAGGGCAAGTGGCAATGCCACGGCCCTATCCAGAATATGACAGACAGCGCCGGCGGGCTGGGGGGGCTGGGGGCGACATGGGTCATGAAAAGATGTCAAGTGCACCCGACTCATCTGCATCCCTTTAGAAAGTGGCGACCGTTCCCAGCCTCAGCAGACGCGGGCCCCAAAGCAGGAACAGTAGCCTATAACGGCTGTGAATATCTCACAGGCATCATAGCTAGGCTATACACGCTGCTTCTGCTGAGCTGAATTAGTGTGGGAATAAGGCGTGTGTATGTAAAATAAGTGGCGTATTGAGCTTGAATTTTGAAGCATAGCTTTCCTGCAGACCGCGTTAAAACATGACATCACCACTATTGTCCTCAAAGCGCTTGTATTCAATATCTTGGCATGTTTTTTTTTTTTTTTTTTTTTTTGTGTGTGTTTTGTTTTGTTTTGTTTTTTTTCCCTCTGGCATAACGCCCTCTTATTATAGGCCTATTGTATTTATTCTTTGCAGGAGACTTTTAATATAGGTCTACTCTATTTTACATTTATTCTGGGTCAGTTAAAAATAAGGTAGCCTATTTTTTTAGAGGCCTAATGCAAGTTAGTTGAAGATTAAATTTGATATTTTGACTAAATTATTTAACCTTAAGACATTCTCGTATTAAGGATAATTTCAGTAACATTGTTAACACAGTGGAATTGGAATGTTATTACAATGGTTAATATAAGAAATAGCAAATAGCTTTAAACATTTTAAACAAAATAATTAATATGTAGCCAACAATAATTAAAGAAATGTATGCAATACAATTGTTTTTTATAAATATTATAGATATATAGTTTAGTTTTTCAAAATGATGATCTTACAGATAAATTGGATAAGATATAAATGTGCATTAAATATAGGCCTATTGGAAGAGGAAATATAATACCTTTTGTTTAAATGCCTGACAAGTAGTTTTTATTATAGACTCTTGTCTGTGAATATTTGTTATAACAGGGCCTTCATTGTTACTTTAAAAAATGACTTGATATTGACAGGCAATTACCAGATTCTTTTGTGAAAATGCATTGTCATCTTGCCTTGTTAGTACAATGGTGCGTTACTAAGCCTGTTTTTTTTTTTTTTTTTTTTTTTTTTTTCCTTATATGGCTAAATTAATTTGACACTTCTCCGAATTTATTAAATTTTTTTCCCTGTTTCTTTGGGGTTTTTATGTGTATTTTTAGCGTCTCACAAAACCATGGACTTTGTTTTTATCACACCAGTCAAACTTATCATAATTCCTCTTATGATAATGTTATGTGTCTTCTCGTTTTACATATCCAGCGCTGGCTTTGTATGCACCAGTTGACAGTCAATCTATTCAAAATGTCCGCATTGCAATTTAATGTGTACTGTTGAGAGGTTGAACGTCGTTCTGAATGTTTGCAAATCATTTGAGATCACCTCTTTCATTACAGCTATACCACATGCTTTGAGTTATAGAAATGGGTCATTTGGGTATTTTTTAAGGATATTAGTGATTCTAAAAAAAACGACAGCGATAAACCAGCACTCTAACTTATAACACGATATTGTATTTATTATTTATTTTCATCATTTATTTTTTTGTGAGGATTTATTCCTGCTAGATATCTTGATTTAAAAAAGAAATTCTTGTTTTATGGAAATGAGCAGAAAACACTAAAGTGTACTCGCTCAGAGCTTAAACTAAATATTCAGTCTGTTTACATGATTTAGGACCTGGATTGAGGTGAACTCCAAGGTTCCTTTTGAATATGAATTTTGATGTAGTAGGCCGGCTGCCTGCAGCTCTATGAATGAGCTGTTTGCTAGTGTGTGTGTGTGTGTGTGTGTGTGTGTGTATTAGACAGTGGAGGCATATTGCTGTCTTGTAATTGGCTGAAAACTATAACCATGGCGACCATGGCAGCTTATCAGTATTCATTGGGCAAGCAATCTTCATATTTTTGGCTACTCCACAACCTCCCCCTGTTCTCAGTCACAAACTGCAGCGTTTCTGCACAGTTGTCTTTAATACTGTGCTCGTTGAACTGTTAGCATTTGGCGAATTGACATGGTTTGTCATTTCTGCTTATTTCCTTGAAGACATTTTGTCCTCTAATTGAAAAGATACTTAATCATTGGATGCTTGGCCAGTTTAGTTTTTTACTTGTTTCCTCAGTTCCATACTCTGATTGTTAACAACATAAAATAGCCCAGGATATTCTCCACTTTGATGAACACATTTTGAGGGAAAGTAATTGTGTATGCAGTTGTAAACAACATCTTTAACTGCTGTATTCAACCAAGGCGGGGCAAGAAACTGAATTTTTGTAATAGATAGATAGATAGATAGATAGATAGATAGATAGATAGATAGATAGATAGATAGATAGATAGATAGATAGATAGATAGATAGATAGATAGATAGATAGATAGATAGATAGATAGATAGGTCATATTTTAGTTTGATACATGGTGACATTTAGTTGCACATGCCTCATATTGATACTTTTTACAGTGTTGTAATGGGATCAAGTGCAGCTTGCTTTTTCACCACTGATTTCTTAAAAAGCAATTCTACACTCACGAAGTGTTCTTGTTTACTTCCTTCAAACTAAAGGAATAATGAGCCTTAAAATGTGCTGAGATGTTAAACAAGCAGATACATGTTGGCACAGAGCATCCCGTAGACCCGCCTCTTCTCGACCAGGTCACATGTACAATGCTGTTCCCGCTGGTTGGAGTCGCTGTGGCAACAAGGGGGTGATCTCATATACGTATGATGGCAATGTGCAAAAGCAGGACAGGTTCCGTATGTGTGTATTTGTGTGTATTAGTGAGTGAAAGATTCTTGCACATGAATGTATATTGTGTGTGTGTGCATTTATGTTTGTGGAACTGTGATGGTATTAAGAAGCCTCTCGAAAGTGTATGTGTGCATGTCTGCTTGCATTCTGATTTGCCGTGGTATTTGTGTGTAATTGTGTATATCACTTTTTCAAGGTTGCAGAAAGAATCTGGTATCTCACGCTGAAATCTTGGTTTATCAGAGTTAATGCGCACTGCTCGTTGACATCTCAGATCAGACAGATCTAGTGCCGACATTTTAGTTAAAAAACAACCCCACAACATGATTCATGGAGCAAATTTACTTCAGGGGTAAGATTTAGAAGCACAGTGATTTGAAAAAAAAGTCTAAATGTTTTCATTTGATGCATGATCCCTTTGTAAAATTTGACCCTGGATCACAAACGGGTATATTTGTAGCAATAGCCAACAGTGCATTATATGTGTCAAAAATGATCGATTTTTCTTTTATGCCAAAAATCATTAGGATATTTAGTAAAGATCATGTTCCATGAAGATATTTTGTAAATTTGCTATGGTAAATATGTAACGCATTTATTTTTGTGAGGGAATACAGCACAATCGCGAACATAAACGGACAACTTTAATTGTGATTTTTCTCAATGTTTCGATTTTTTTGCACCCACAGATTCCAGATTTTCAAATAGTTGTATCACAGCCAAATATTGTCATATCAAACTATACATCAATGGAACACTTATTCATTCAGCTTTCAGATGATGTATAAATCTCAATTTAAAAAAAAAATGGACCCATGTGACTTGTTTTGTGGTACAAACAAGTAACTGCAAACGTCAATATTTCACTATTGAACACCACATTTAGTAGTTTGACCTATCTTAACCTTAACTTCCAAACCAGTTCAGTATGAGTAGGTTTTTGAAATGGCTTGAATTATTAATTTGATCTGTTGTGAAACACTACTGTTGTTTTTTGTTTGTCCAAAATCCGTCTTTAGGCAATATAATTCTTTTAGTATAGTTCCTGGTAATGTGTGTAATTGTAAATATTCTATTGCATGATATTGACAGGTATAAAATGGTACAAGATTGAGTAATATTGTTCCTCTATAAGCCAGAAGTAATCTGTACGTTAACAGCGCTGTGACACCACATGCGTTTGCGGTTTGACTGAGCATGTCTGTTCTCTGCTGAGTTTAGATTATGCAAATTCTTAGAGCTATAAATAAATCAGTAACTGCGTCTCAAATCCACCTCAAAACTATCAGATGAAAGAGCCTAAATGATGTATGTCATGTCAGTGAGAAGATTGGCAATATTATTTACAAAAAAAATGTAATTCAAAGGTTACATTACTCATAAATGATCATTTTTACTATACAGTATATTTTTACATTTTAATTTTTAAATAATATGTTGAAAGGGAATATATTGTGATATATTTTATTAATATTTCAGGAGTGAATAATATGGTTAAAATACAGTTATATAGCGGGTTTGTGCGCAGAAAAACCATTAGCACTTTGACCGTGATAATCAGTTTGGATTAAATCAGAATAATTACCTTTGTACCAACTCGTTTTTCAGAAAGTCTGAACAACGAGGTGTGTGTGTGTGTGTGTGTGTGTGGCTAAAAACATGGGTTACAATCCAAAGAGAGCATTTGTCATACATGCAAGTAATGCTGCACAGTGAAGTGCTGCATGTTCGCATACTTATATTTGAATGGCTTGATTCTATGCAAATTTAATGCATGCGGACTCATGCATATATGCGGAAGCTCCAGACTCTCTGCTTAATATTCTTATTAGTGACGTGGGAATTAAACATTTATCATGCAGGTGGGATAGGCGAAGGGTGCCCCACAATCTTCCCCAGAATCGCATTGCAGACTCTGGGTAGGGAGGAGGTGGGCTGGGCTCCGTCAGCGCAGTAGCATTTCCTTCAAGGTGCCACCATCTTAAAGAATTTAGCAGTGGTGAGCATGCGAAAAGGATAGACCTAAAATGTCCGCTGGCACGCGCTTTATTACAAGCCCACCTCGCATGTTCCAATAAGGTGTCACCGCGTTCGCATAATCACGCTCCCCAATTAGGAAATTAGCTGGCGTCGCTGGCAACATGCGTCTCAAGAAACCCATTTGCATGCATAAACCCGCCCCATTATTGTCAGCTACGTATGCGAATTGCTTGTGGCAACCCTTGTACTTATCCGGCACAACACATGCGCCATATTCCAACACAGCATGGAATCCTTCGCATTTCACCCACTTTGTATTCATCTTTAGCCGTGTGCAAGTAGAAAATTCTGGATGAATATTTAGTTGCTACTCTATGTGTAATTGTGGCCCTTGGCTAAGGTTAAAAAGAGAGCCAATTCCTGAGCATTTAACACATTTTGACATATTTCAATATGATTGGGTTGAATGTGATTACATTTAATGACCATCTCGTTTATTGTACAAATGTCACAATACAAAATTGCGGCCCTTTGACGGAGATTATAGTTTTTAATCATCAAATTAACATTAAAATGCCCTTTTGGCAAATTTAACAATCATTTGAATAGAGATGCTGTCGTAACATTTGCACAGCAGTGTTGTGCCTGCTTGCTTTACGGTCTTTAGAAGAAGTCACTCAGAGGAATAGCTATTCCTCACTCGGGCTCCACTCCATTCCACGGTCTTAATTATTTCAAAGGTGGCTGTCTGGAATGGAACTCGCTATATGACACTTCCATTTGCATTACCTTTCATCTCCGCGCGTCCTCTTGGCACTGCCGAGGCAGGAGTGCTAGAAATGACTCTTAATGCTTACCTCCTTTGTATTTCACCCCCATATAGACGCACAAAAACATATAGAACGCTGGCATAGGAGCCTTGCATAATGCTGCATGCGTGTTCCACCGGCAAATATATTCAGTCTGAAATTAGATATAGGTTTACTTAGAGAACGTAGCGCTTCCCATTTATGGTGATCAACCATCCAACGGGGTAAAATAAATACTAATAGAAGGCCAAGCTAAGAAGTATGTCGAAATGTGCTACGTGCATCCATCAGCTGGACTGTCATCGGCTGTCGTAGAGTAATGGGCTTCTTTAGAGTCCTTTGAATTTGGGGTGGAGGAAAGTATCAAAAAGACATGATATTATAGTGCCGAGTGGCAGTGAGGCATTCTCATGGAGAATGGACAGTTACATGAATCACACCGCCATGGTCCTGTGTTATCCTGGTTCGGATGGAGTTACGGCATGACTTACTGCATGGTATAATGAGGCGGCATCGCTGAAGATCCGTTTCATGTGCATTTGTTGCTGTCAGTTAGGTATTTGTGCATGTGTATATTTGATACTCCCACACACACGTTTGTCGCGAGTGTTGTGTGCGCACCTTTATCTGCTCAGATTGTTCAGAGACGAGAGGTCCGCGCAAATGTCCTCTTGAGTCTGTCATGTAGACTAGCGTCACCGGGTATATCTGAGAAGTGTTAATTAGCGTGAAAGTGGGCAACAAGGGTGTCAGCAAAACTCCCTCCCTCTCGCACCCACCCACCCACCCACACACACACTTATACCTGATGTGTGCAACTTACCTCCACCTCAACATCCCCTGCCCCCTCCGCTACCAGAGAGCTGGCCGAATGTAATTAAATTCCTGCATGTTTTAGATTCAGCCTGTCAGTGGTTAATGGGAGGAAACGAGAGTATCTCCTGTACTAAACGTGTTGAGAAATGAGATAAGAAAGCGTAAAGGCTGGTGGCGTAGACGAAAAAAGGACAACAATATAGACAATAGGCAACAATCATTCAAGTAGTCGCAACCGCTCTGTGCCGCGTGGCCGAACAAAGCATTATCCACAGCTGGACTGATGTTTGTTTCAATTGAAATGTCGTTTGAAGCTCTAAGGCCCTGTTTCCACCTTAGGATGCATTTCAAATTCATATCCTGTAACTACTTCCGTTCAGATTTCCTAGAGACACTCCCCTCTTATTTTGTCACGTTTGCTGGAGTTCCCAGTACTGAATGACTGAAAAGGATAAAGGAGCAACGATTTCAACCATAACCTGTGTGTTTTGGTCCCACAATGCTCACATATTAGGTATGTTTGGCTCTATGAATGCATTTGACTACGTGAACATCAGGAGCAATCCAGATCAATGTGGCTCCATCTACCTTTGGAAGTGTGAACATGTTAGACAGCTATTATACTTGTGATTGGATTGACTAAAATCTTAATGGTGGGTGTAAACAGTGTCTAAAACATCTAGATTGTCTGTACAACCACATAAATTTCCAGAGTTTTTCCCCGGAGACATATTTTTAATCAAACACTAGTGAATGTGATGAGTGTTTGTGAATGCCCAAATGCTTGATCGTTCCTAAGTGTTTTTGTTTGTAGCTGGCCATGATCCGTGTGTGTGTGTGTGTGTGTGTGTTTGTGTGTGTGTAAGAGAGAGAGAGCTCTTGCTTCTCAACCATCAGATGTGATGCAGACTGTCAGCTGGGGAATCATACCTGGCTCCATGCTAGAGCAGTCGGCCTTCATATAGTCCAGTAGCCACTGATTGTCAGGACTGAGGTGTTGGCAGAGGGATCCAGAGAGTGCAGACGCTGAGGGTGTGGAGAAAGGGGGTGTGGGGGATGGGGACGACTCAAACACTACCAACATCAAGCGCTAAAATGGACCTTGGTTTCCCCGTACTGCAGGCAATACAAGCACTAGAGACTCTTAGCTTTTTAGCATAGCTGCTAAGTTGAATTATTGCTATCTGCTCTCTTGAACCAGAAGGAGGTTGTTTTCACAATGCTTTGAAATACATCAGCTTAATGTACTGTACAACTTTCCTTTGCATGAAATGTGCTATTGTGTGATCGATTTGAAGCTTATATTTTTGTCTAAACAGAAACCTTTAATTATAACATAAATTTGGAGATCCAAGAGATAACATATTCACAAATGAAACTAAATCTTGTCATTTCTTTTATTGTATTGTACTTTGTGAAAGCAATTATTGATGTTTTTTTTTTTTTTTTTTTTTTTTAAAGAAAAAAGTAATAAATCTCTATTTTCTGATTGGAATTTGCTTTTTTGTTTTTGCCTTATACATTTGTTTTCAGCTCATAAGCTGTTCAGACTGACTCATAGAATATAATAGCCAAACAACGGTCAGCTATTAATCATCTGATTGAACCATGAGATATTGTAATGCTATAATTAACATCTTGTAAGTCCTCTAAGGGTTTATGATGTGAGAGGACCGCAAAAAGTCTTTATTTTTTTGTGTGATAATAAACGTCTTTTAAGTCTTGTAAAGGCAGACAATGAGATTCAAAAACCACCGTTTCTCATACGTACCAACAGAAAATGTAATAAAATATTATTTTATTACATTTTCTTTGTGTAGCAGTGACTAAGTCAAAAGCTCAAGCCATACGAACACAGAGGCTTAATAAAAGCTGACAGCTGTCACTCTGCCTCTGACATGTGTCAGGAGAAGACTACCTTTATGTGGACATGGCCCTACACTGCTCTTTGAGAGTTTCTGGAGATAACACACACTGCACAGGTTTCCAAAAAAAAAAAAAAAAAAAGAAGCTTTTTTGAAACCTATAGGTTCAGGGGAGTCTTCCTTAAAATGTTATAGTATAATGAACAACAACAATCTTTTAATTGAGCTAAATGGTAATCTCTCAGGCGGAATACATGCAAAAAAAATGCATATTTCGTAATATAATTTCATAAGCTAGTGATGAGAAGATATACACAGTTGGATATTACTTTGCATGTTTACTTCAGGAAACCATTCAAAAGCTTCATGTTAAGCTTTCAGCATCTGCAAACTACAGAGTTGTTTACACACAAAAATGTACTTAAATATGTGCAAACATACATATAATTTTATGCTCTGGAACAGTGCGGCTGTGGAGTAGAGCAGTACTGTGTGTGTGTGTGTGTGTGTGTGTGTGTGTGTGTGTGTTTCTCTAGGGAATGCATAGCTGCAGAGATCTCGGGCTCTGCTGGCCAGAGACATACTTTGAGGTGACAGTCATGCGGCCTCTGCCAGTATTCTCCCATACACAGGGATGTTTTGAAACAGAAAGAGTCATTTCATCTGAAAAGTCACCAATGGTGAAACCCCCTCAAGGTAACTGCAATGCTGGTTACACAAGCTGCAGAAAGTCATGGGCAGAGTGTCTTTCTCGACATCGAAAGATCATAACCTATGGAGGGCAGACTTGATTTCATCCTGACTTTAACTCTGTCCTCCTTTACTATCTTTCAAATTAACTCACATTCACAAATGCCATACATAGCAACATCACAGTACTGGACTAACACACACACACACACAGAGACATGCACATTCTTGAACATGTGTTTTAGGGGGACTCTACATAGGCGTACTCATTTGTTTTTACTGTACAAACTGTATCTTCTATCCACTTACACTAATTCATCACAGAAAAAGTTATGGATTTTTAAATTTCAAAAGAACACTGTTTATTATGTTTTTAAGCCATTTTGGTTTACTAGGACACAGGAAGTGTCCTGATAATATACGTTTACGTTGTAATACCCATTTCTGTCCTCATGTACCACATATACCTGCACACACAAACACACACACACACACACACACAGATTGGGTTTCTATGTTTCATGTGGACTTTACAAATCATGGAAAGTCTATGTCTATGCAAATTACAAACTGTATATTACACCCCCTACACTAACCCTATTCCTAAGCCTACTCATCACAGAAAACTATGCATTTTTACATTTTCAAAAATGTATGATTTAAAATCTCTTTTCCTAATGGGGACCTGAAAAACTGTCCCCACAAGGTCAACATTTACTGGTAACTGTTCTTTTGGGGACATTTGGAACTCATAATGTAGAGACAGGAGCACACACACACTCACTCACTCACACCTATAACATAACTATGCTTTAGCAATTTCCTCACAGAGACTTACTTCACAACATATGTCTTAGTTGTATAATGTTATTTTTGGTAACACTTTATTTTGATAGTCCGCTTTAGACATTCTACTAACTATAAGTAACTTTTCAACTACATGTCAACTAACTGTCATTAGAGTATTAGTAGACTGTCAGCTTAATATCTGCTAACACTTTATTTTGTTGGTCCCTCAACAGACATTCAACTGACTATAAGTAACTTGGCGACTACAAGTAAACTTATTCTCCTAACCCAAAGCCTAACACCTAACCATAACCTAACAGTCTACTGACAGTCTACTATAATATACTAATACTCTAGTGAGAGTTAGTTGACATGTAGTTGAAAAGTTACTTATAATTAGTAGAACGTCTAAAGTGACTATCGAAATAAAGTGTAACCTTTATTTTTTCAAATTTATCAGGTTCTTTTCTAAATATTTAACCACATGAACCATCGTTTATGTCACATTTTTACTTCACTTACGTCATCAAAAAAGGTAAAAATTGGCTCGAATCGCTGTAAAACAAATTGAATGTTTAGTGATTTTAAAGTCAAAATGTCCTTTTTTCTTTGTGTTGCAGGGCTGAAGGAAAATGTGACCGTTACTTACACACTTGAATTGAGCATGTGGGACCTGGTATCAATGTTATCAAATGATAAACCAACATGAGGTGAGTACACTGATTAATCCAAATGTAAAAACAAATACAAATCTGGCTGCATCATAGCCCATAAATATTTGTACAATTATTGATGCTATTTTATCTGACTAAAAATGATTTGTATAGTTGCAACATACTGTAGCATGCTGGCCTCAAAAAGACTCGATTCTCATCTTTTCTGTCCGAACAGACAGTCTTTAATACACACATAAACATTAACAGCGTGCACTTTATTGTCTTACTTTTTCAGATGCACCTTTACTTTCCAGTCTTTTTCATTACATTATAAAATGTCTCCCAGCATAAATTCCATGTTGGTCCGGGCTGTTTAGATCTGGTGTAGTGCTGGTCTAGCTGGTGGCCCAGCATAGTCATACCGTTCTCAAACAAAACTGAGCTGTCGTATAGCTGCTCCAGCACTCCTGCATTCAAATCATACCAATGCAGGATTTTCTTTTTTTTTTTCTTTTGCAGGTTTCACAGCCAGCCACTAAATATTTTATCATTTCACTTTATAAACTGTGAATTCACATACCTAGAATTAAAGCTGACTAGTGAAGTTTGCAGATATAAGAAAAATGCTAGGGTAAAAAAAAAGCAGTCAGTGCTAGCATGCATGCTATCAGGACTCTATACCTGTACATCAGCAGCACGAAGGCAATGCCTGGCTGTTTTCTGCATACTCTGTGACCCCTCCTCTCTTGTGCCTTGCTGTGGTGTGATTAGCGTTGGCCCTGAGGAGCTAATGAAGTCTGGCGCCTGCGTTTGCATGATTACAGTTGGCTGCGGCACAAAGCCAAGAGCCCACAAGGACAATAGATGTCAGTTTACAGCATGCCAGCCCACGCTTCTGCTGTTTATCAAACGTCCTATATCACTGTGTTTTTTGTGACACGTTTGAATGCATATGGTGTCGTAAAATGAAATCCGCTTTGGACGCAATTTAAGTGCATTTCAATAGTCGGATGCTTTAATATACATTCATGCATGGCATTGAATGATTTAGGTCTTATTAATAATACAAACATTTTGGTCCCACTTTATATTAAGTGGCTTTAAGTACTATGTACTTACATTGAACAATAAGTACAATGTATTATTGTGTTCCTGTTGTATTGTAAAACACTTTTGCTGCTATTGAGATATGATACGGGTAAGGTTAGGGACAGGTGTGGTGGTATGGGTCGGTTTAAGGGTAGGTTAAGGTGTGAGGGGAGGGTCAATTGTGTAATTACTAATGTAATTACATAAAGTAATTATGGCTGTAATTACATGCTGGAATTTTAAAATATAAGTACAATGTAAAAACATGTAAGTACACAATAAGTCCATTGTAACAAACTATTAATTTCAATGTAAGTACATAGTACTAAAAGCCACTTAATATAAAGTGGGACCAACATTTTACATTAATGTTGTATTCAACAATCCCCACATTCCACAATTTACAGCACTCAGTTTGTTATGTAACCATTGTTTGAATTTTGTTTTGTTTTTTTGTTTTTTTGAGGGGGGGGGGGGGTCTCATTTTTAAGAAGCTAGTTAACCTTTCGTGACAACAGATGATGAAGCATTTTTGCATTCATTAAATATACAAGCATCTTCAAGCGGATCACATAACAGCGATGTGCAACGTGGTTGTAAACCGCTTCGTCCTTTCCTTCTCAGAACAAAGAATATGCGCATGGTAATGACATGCAAATGAATGCAGATTTCAAGCAGCAAGAGGGAGGAGTTGAGAGAGGCAGAGGAGAGGCTAGTCTAGTTTCACTGGAAATATACAGAATATATATTTATTTCTCCAGAATGGCAGATTTGAGGTTAAAAGACACTAAAAAAATCATGCATATTAATTTAAATCCTTTGCATAAACACTCCAACCAGTTTTTTGTTTTTTATTCAATCTACATATATACTACTGCGCCCACACACCCACAAGAGATGGTTTTATCTTAAACAAGGATCAGCTTTATCACCTGAGAGCTGCTCTCAGCTTTAAGTTTTGCTTATTGCTATATTTATACCATTGTATTGTCCTTTTTTTTACCAGAATGCTTTATAAATGATGATAAATTATCACTGACACATTTTCATTTTCATTTAAATATAAAATAAATCAATGAAATAAGTTAGCATAATCCATAGAGGTGTTATAATGTAACCACGGACCATTCGTTATTAGGATGAAAATAGAGGGACGGAGATTTCATTGAAGAAATTATTAATAAATAACGTCTTTCTTTCCCCTAAAATCTAGGCAGAGGAATTTCAAAATGCCTTTTTTTAGCATAATAAAATATAGTGTTAAAAAGAAGAAAATGAGGTCAGTGCTTCAGCTTGATCAGAATGAATGGCATTTTATAAGTGTCTCAATGGCTTTTCATTATCGCCAAAGAGATATAACAGCCCCTCCCTATTAACGGTCTGAAAGTGGGTCTTGATGATAGTCACAACTGATTACATTTCGTATGAAGCTGCATAATAAGTAAACACTCGCTTGACAGTTAATATCACTTTAGCCGCTCAGCGCAATTTAGTAAGCATTATAAATGAAATAAGGCAATATTCATTCTTTCTTTCTTTCTTTCTTTCTTTCTTTCTTTCTTTCTTTCTTTCTTTCACAGTTTTTTTAAGTTATATCACATGCACGCGTTATCCGTGCGCTTTTGTTTAGATATGCGGCAACATAACCTGGGCGTTATTTGCAAGGCATCTGTGGAGCATTAATACATTTTCTATATGTGTGTTAGTGGGTGTGGTTGTCCGTATGCGTGTGTTTGCCACTTCTTCCATTTCCGAAAAAGATCAGTGATTTGTGTGCACCAGCACATGAAAGGCCGTTAAAATAATGCCCATCCCCAGACAGGAGACACAATACTGCGTTAGTCTGTGGCACACACATGTCTGGGCCTCTCCTCAGACACAATATGGCGAATGGAGAGAGAGAAAGCGAGAGAGGAGGGGGGTGTGAAGGCACAGACAGACACTCAGAATAATGCATAATGATGTTAACATTCCTGCATGTCTAATAGAGCAGGACCCAGCCACAGAGAGATGCACCAACTCAGACAACCACATGTGTGTGTGTGTGTGCACAGGTTTGTGTGTCCATGCACTCAGCATCCTGAGATACAGTAATTTGGACTCTTTATGCAAGGGTGTTTTTAAATCTTTTCTTTGAGGTTATGACAGCGAACGCTGGCCCAACGGCATTAAGCCGTTGCACCTCTTAGAAACACAATTTTATATACGTCATGTGCGAGGATGCAAATAGACGGATACAAAAAACACATATTTTTTTTTTATTTATTATTATATGTTATTTTGTACTATAGCATTGCTTTAGCAGAGATTTATTGTGCTAGATTGTGTCAAAGAAATGGAAAAGAAAGTGTGTGTGAGCGCGCAGGCAGAGTCCGAATATGGCTCCGTCCAGCATGCACACGCATATATACGAAAAAAGAAATCCAAGCGGCCACAAAGCAACTCTCCTTCCCCATTTCAATGTGCTCTCGTTCTCTGCCATGGGCGGCTGTATCATTTTAATTGGGAGCTTAGACTGAGGTGAGATTGTCCCTTTTCTATTTATTTCATTTTGTTAACCTCACATCAGGCAGAACCGTGCCAATGGGACCAACTGAATTGGATATGAAAATAGACAGGAAGCATTTGTCGAGGGAGAGAAAGAGTGAGAGAGAGAGACAGCCGTCGTCTCCGGAGGAAGGCGGGCGAGGACGTAAAAGCTCATTTTCTGTGGCCACCCCGTGCCGTCTGCATTGCAGATCGGTGAAAATCCTGGCGAATATGATGGCGAGGCTCGGGAGAGGCTTTATGTTATCTGTGCCTTTAGTACGCTTTGTTTTTTTTTCTTCTTCTTCTTCTTATTTCCTTCCATATTTTTTTTTTCCTCTGTGGTCGCCATAAAATGTCAAGTTAATTTCCTAGGTGGTGTGAGCGACGCCTCGCCATGTGCCGTGTGTGTGTGTGTGTGTGTGGTAGCTAGTTGGGGGAAGAGGTTTGCAAGGAGGAGCTCGTGCAATGTGCCACGTTACATGCAGGTGTGTGTGTGTGCTCATATTTTGTTACTATATAACATGTGTGTGGGGGCTATAACAATTTCTGTTTCCGTGTATGTGCACGTGTAAATTAGCCGTCGCTGCTACACTGCGTTAGTGGGAGATCCAGCACCTCATTTGAATGCAACACAATGTAAAGGATTATGGGTTGATGATTTTCCAAGAGGATTCAGACCTGAACCTTATTATAGGGTTCACAGACGTCTCTCAGAAAAAAAATTAAACTCCCACACCTGAATAAAAACCAGTCTGCTTGAGAGAGAGTGTGTGTGATTGAGATATATATGATATATGTATATCATATGTGGGCATTTCCTACACTCTAAAAAATGCTGGGTTGTTTTAACCCAATTTTGGGTCAAATATGGACAAACCCGAAATGTTGGGTTAAAAATGTAATGTAAAAATTTAACCCAACGGCTGGGTTAGTCCATATTTGACCCAAAGTTGGGTTAAAACAACCCAGCATTTTTTAGTGTAATATATATTTATTTAAGTGTGCTGCAGCAAACATATTGTATTGCTTACTTTGAGAAATAAACTAGATTTTTTTTTTTTGCATGTTTTTATGTAAAATGCCTGGTTGCAGACTTCAACTGAAGTAGGTATGTGATGAACTGGCGAGGATTGCTACTGATTTGACAGCTAAAAGTATAGTGAACACATTATCTATTTTCACTGGATTCATATGGTTTTAGGGAAAAAAGCTCCAAGGATAGTTTTGTCTATTTTTTTTTTCTTTGTGGTGTGTGAATATGCATTGTGTGTTTTTTTCCTCTCAATAACTCACAAATGTGTTATCCTTGAGGCTCACTCTGTCACACAAACTGTCTCAAAATTGTGTGATTTCCATACAGAACAGTCTTGAAATACAGAGCACATGCACTCTGACAAATCTTCACGATCCATTAAGAAGTCTCCTCTAGTTCTTGCTCTGGTAGTGTTGTTCATATCCATGACACCGTATGACCACAGCTGAGGCGTGTTGATCCAGGAATTCAGATGTGTGAATATGCGATGTAGGTGTGTGAATGTAAGAGCGTATTCCAAATTTTGAAATGTGGAGGAAGGGATTAGGCATTTGTCACTCTCGCTTATGCTGATCTGTGCTTCTGCCCTACAAATGTCACATCCCATACATCGGGAAAAATCTCACCAGCCCTGCCTAATTGCACATATTCATGACGGTGCTTTGCTTATCGATTGTAGTATCGAGATATATGATGATAAACGAAAGGGTGACTTCACAAATGTGCGCTAGATGATGTTAAGGTGGGACTTCCGCATCTTTTGTAATGGCATTCAATTGCTCTGAATGCATTTTCAACAAAAAAGCATGTACAGTTACTTATAGATAAGTATTGTTAATTTGCTATAAAAAAACATTTCATAGCGAAATTGGCATTAATAATAATTATTAGTACTATATTAGTATTAGTCATATTAGTAATACATTTTATTATCATTATTATTATTATTTCTGATGATTTATTTATTTAATAATTTATTTATCCCCTTTTCACTTTTGTATCTCTGCCGCAGCCTTTGTATTTTAGGATAAATCAAGGAAATGAGTGCTCTGATACATAGACAATGAGAGTACAGGTGTGTGTGCGTGCCCACGCTACAAATATGAATAGAAAACGGTGGATGGTCTAAAAACGAAATAATGGCTGGATGTGAAAGGTAGATTTGAGTTGGGTGTTTAGAGCGGACTTAATCATGAGCCCTCCGAATAATTAACGTACACAGCGAGGACCTTCGCTACTGCTTGGGTAAACAGCAATTGTTCTTGGCCCGAGGTTCCCAAACATGGGGGGAACAATGACGATATTGTCCCCTTTACCCCTCATTAGGGGCAGTGTGAGGGGAAACTTGGAGGTGTGTATGTGTTTGCAATCACTCTCCCATGATCCCATTACTGCTTCCTGGTCTTGGCTCCTATCACATCTTTCGTGCCAGCTGCAGAGAGAGAAAGAGAGCAAGCCTGTCATAGCATCTTCACATCAAAACCTCCTATTGGAGAGAGAGAGGAAGGGGGATGCAGAGAGGAAACGAAAGAAAGAGCGTGTTGTGTTTGGACTTCATTAGCATAGAGGAAGAGGTGCACAATGGAGGACTTTACAGCCTTGTTAGTGAGAAGCAATCAATTAACAGGGCCAGACCGACCCTGGCAGAGCAGTGTGAGGTCTTCTGAATGAAATGTCTCTCTCCCTGATGAATAAATGTTGTCATTTGCAAAAAAACCCTGAATGTGTCACTGCATTCAAATGCTTGATTGGACTCTGAGAAGCAAGTGACAGTGTTTGCCCATTTTGTGTGTGTGAAAAAGAGAGAGAGAGAGGTAGAACATTCATACATGATTGTCAAAGGCACAAACTATACCTTAGGAAAATATAGTGTGTATAGAAACACAACGGCAAATTTGTATGCGTCATGAAACCCCCTCTGAGCTTGTTTTGTTGTTATTTCCTCTTACTCTCTGTACTCTATTTACTTTATATCAAATAAGTCTGATATCTGGAATTTCCTCTCCATCTGCGAATGTGTTAAATCATATGTCACATATTAGGAGTAACACAAAAGAATGCCCTCTAAATTGTGAGGGCACCCAATGACCTGTTTCGGATCCTGGCAGTGATGGCTTTTACGAAATAAAAGTTGCAGAAAGGGAAAGTCTGCAGCAGACAATGACAATTGCATATAAAATTGAAGATCCCACCACCCCACCCCAACAAACACATCCCCATCTGTGATTCTTATTCAATGTTATCCCAGACTCCTCTGATGCTTTTCTCCACCTGGGAAATTGTCCTGATAATGGCTGCAATCTGTATCCAAAAGACAGGGGACACTTCTCTCTCTCTCTCCGGTAACCTGCGATGACTTCCGTCTGGAATTCTTAGCATCAGTCAATCCATCAGTGATCACACTGATGGGAAATTATGAGTGAAACGGATGACTTTACAATTCAAATATTTGATATTTGTTCCACACTGAACTGGCTTTTCTTAAAAATGACTATTTTTTAAATAGAGTGTTTTATGGTTCAATTGTAATTTGGCATCATAGTAATACTAAAATGTGTGATTAATATGATTTTTAATATTGCTCTCATTAACAGTGCAGAATGTCAAAACAATAACAAAACAATTAACCGATTTGTTGGTGCTTATTTATTTTTTGAAACGTGACTATGGTTTATTTATAATATTACTGTGGAAATAATGCAGCCTTGTGATTTCTTGCTGATTGTGTCTGCCATCCCTAAATGCTTCAAGAACATATTTTTTTGATTGGCTCAGGGTTTACATCCCAACACAGCATAATGTTCAGTGGGGCACAAATCTTCATCTTTGCATTTCTCATTCTCCCCTTCCCACAGACTTCTACTCTTCTCATTTTGAGACATCACAGGCAAAAATTATTCACTGATTATTATCTAAAGCCACTACCATGCACCGCAACCCCAGCAAACTCGTCAGGACGACAAGGGCATATTCTAAATGTAAGGCCATCATTTCAAACCTCTTTATTTTACATGCGAATATCTAAATCGAAGACTTGTGGATTTGTCTCAGAAGCATCTGCTGTTAAGCTGATGGTCCCTGCCAACTCGTCCCTCAAATGTCTGTCAAATACCACACACACACACACACACACCCCCCTGTATTTTCTGAAATGCCAGGTGCTTCCTCCAAACCCTCCTTCCCTGCTCCTTCCTGCACTCGTTGTGTTTAAAAAACGAAGCCAGGTACATTATCGTCCCTTTATTCAAATCTAATACAGAGTGTGTCCATTGCAGCATCCTCCGATTTCCGCAAATCCGCGCCCAGGGTCTTTGTGGCAGCCTCATTTGCATAGAGACTGCTATTCGCTTGGTTCTCCCTTAATGGCACATTACCGTGGCAACAGCATGTTGTAAGAAATGGAATAATTAATGACGACCCGGTGACATGGGCACTCAAAACAGAGGTGGGCAGCAGCACTCGGGCGCTATTCTTTCGAAAGCATTAGCCAACATTAGGAAGAAATGCAGGGCACCTTGATGTGTTGAGAGGAACAAAGGGAAACGGAAAGAAAGAAAGCATATAAATGTGTGGGGATGGATGGATGGGCGTGGGCACAGTCACGTCTGAGGATGTAGGGCTTCCGTATATTTTGAAAGTCAGAGCTGGCAAGAAAGGAAAGATCTGAATGCGATTGACACTCTAATAGAGGTGGTTTGTATTGCAGCTAGGGCTGTGTGTGCACGTGTGTGTGTGTGTCTCTGTGTTTTGATGGGAGGGTGCTTGAACATGCTCCCAGTTGAAAGTTGAAATCTTCAATATTTAATACAGTGGGAGAGAAAGAGGGTGTGCGTCTGTAATGATTATTTGTGACAGAAGACTGTGTGTGTGGGATCAGTCAGCTGAATGTAGGGCAATGTCAGAAAGCCTTTCTGCCTTCTGTGGGTGCCGCTGAGAAGCGAAAGGGCGGGGGGTGCGTGCAGCCCCTCACTGCAACTGAGGAATACCCCGTGTCAGTGCACTTTTCCCTCTTTTCTATGAGGTTGTTATTTGAGAAAATGGTATATGCTGTGATAAAACATGAGATCGCTTGTACTGCTTCAATGCAACAATCAAAAGTCTCTTACATAAAAATGAGTAAAACACATAAACGGCTGTCTCTCGTTCCCATAGAAATGTTGCAGTGAATACGTCTAATAGTCTAAATCCAAAAATTTGCCGGGTCCAATATTAAGACTCGCCAATAGCCAAATACGAGTGAAAATTAACTTTAGCATATGAATTGAACATTTGCCAGTGGCTGGTAACTTTATAAAGAGCTGCAACATGTAATATGGTTTAAGGCATATTTACTTCTAATGTATTATAAGGTTATACACTACTGTTCAGATGCTTGGGGTCAAAAAGATTTTGAAAGAAATTAGTACTTTTCATCTGCAAGGATGCATTCAATTGATAGTCACATTGTTACAAAACATTTTTATATCAAATAAATGCTGTTCTTTAATCTTAAGAAATGTATCACTTTTTCTTCTCGGATATAAAGCATAATCTGAGAAATATTAATATATCAACTGTTTTCAACATTTATGATAATAATAAGTAACTTGAGCACTTTGTCAATTGATTTCTAAAGGGTTATGTTATACTAAAGACTGGAGTGATGGCTGCTGAAAATTCAACTTTGCCATCACAGGAATTAATTTCTTTTTAAAATACAAAAACAAAAGTTATTTTAAATTGTAATAGTACACTCACACTCACCAGAATGGGAAAGAAAGGTGATTTAAGCAATTTTAAGCGTGGCATGGTTGTTGATGCCAAACGGGTCGGTTTGTGAATTTCACAATCTGCTCAGTTACTGGGATTTTCACGCACAACCATTTCTAGGGTTTACAAGGAATAGAAGAGCAACTTTAACTGAAATAACCACTCGTTACAACCGAGGTATGCAGCGAAGTATCTCATCTCCACTACAAATAGGAAAAAGAGACTAAGACTGGCCAGAGCTCACCAAAATCGGACAGTTGAAGACTGGAAAAATGTTGCCTGTTCTGATGAGTCTCGATTTCTGTTGAGACATTCAGATGGTAGATGGTGTAATTTGGCGTAAACATAATTAGCCAGCCCGTTCTCATCCTTTAACGTCATATAGAACGCTATATGACAAAACGGCGCTATACTACGCACATGGCACCCGTTATCGTTAATATAACACGTGCTGTGAGGGCTAAGTTTAGGTGTGGGGTAGGGTGTGCGTGTCATATTCACGCTAAAGGATTTATAACGTCTTGGGTTCGCGTGTTATATTAACGATAAAGGGTGCCATGTGCGTAGTATAGCGCCGTTTTGTCATATAGCGTTCTATATGACGTTAAAGGATGAGAATGCGTTGGAATTAGCACATGGATCCATCATGCCTTGTTACCACTGTGCAGGCTGGTGGTTGTGTAATGGTCTAGGGGAAGTTTTCTTGGCACACTTTAGGCCCCTTAGTGCTAATTGGGCATTGTTTAAATGCCACAGCCTACCTGAGCATTGTTTCTGACCATGTCTATCCCTTTATGGCCACCATTTACCCATCCTCTGATGGCTACTTCCAGCAGGATAATGTGCCATGTCACAAAGCTGGAATGATTTTAAAATTGGTTTCTTGAACATGACAATGAGTTCACAGTACTAAAACGGCCCCCACAGTCACCAGATCTCAACCCAATAGAGCATCTTTGGGATGTGGTGGAATGAGCTTTGTGCCCTGGATGTGCATCCCAACAAATCTCCATCAACTCCGAGATGCTATCCTATCAATATGGGCTAACATTTCTAAAGAATTTCTAAAGAAATGCCACGTAGAATTACGGCAGTTCTGAAGGCAAAAGGGGGTCAAACACAATATTAGTTTGGTGTTCCTAATAATCCTTTAGGTGAGTGTAAATTTTATTGTTTTTCTTATTTTTACTATATGTTTGATCTTGGTGGCCATAAGAGACTTCCTACAAAAAAAAAAATATATATATATATATATATATATATATATATAAAAGCCTTCTGACCCAAACTTTCAATGGTAGTGTATATAATAACTTAATAATCATTAAAAAACAAATTGCAAAATGAATTTCACATAACCTTATTTGAACCCTGGCGTGTTGAATTGTTTATGTCTAGCTTTACTCTCATATGCTTTGCAGGTTCATCAAAGAGCACTTTTTATTATCAAGAAAAAAAACCATTTAGCCATTTCACAAAATATGAAAGAAAGTCATTACAGCATAACATTACTAAGAGGCTGTTTACACAGAGCCTGTTGTATTCCACTGCACTGCTTTTGCATTGTTATATTGTAAATGTGTAAAAATTATGTTTTTTGACCATTTTACTCGCACCGTTTTACTTAAAAAGCTCATCTCTATAGTTTTCTTTTCATTTCACTACCATACATCTAGCTTTTTTTTTTTTTTAAATGCAACAACTCGTCCTGAGGGAATCCCCCGAAGACAGTGGTTTCAAACTCAGTTACAGCAGGGCCACAGTCCTGCAGAGTTTAGCTCCAACTCTACAGTAATTAAAAACACCCAGAACCATTACTAGAATTACTAGAAACTTCCAAACAGGTGAGTTGGAGCTGGTTGGAACTAAACTCTGCAAGACTGTGGCCCTCCAGGAGCTGAGTTTGAGACCACTGACCTATAATATTCTCAAACACACAGTATAACTTTGATCATTCGTTCATTACAAAATATAAAATAAAATGTTAAACAAACAACTGCAAAATATAAGCATTTTCATACAGACGTACAGAGGTAGAGACCTTTTTAAAAATACATTTCAGTCACACCAGGCCTAGTAAACTCGTCCCCTTGGCTCAGTGCCCCTGGTGTCTTGGAGCGAACGGGTGACCAGGCATATGAGAAAGTGCTTACTTGAGGTCCTGAAATCAGGGGACCATATGTGCAAACGTTCTGTATCATTATGCTGTGCGGCGGTGCACCGGGAGACCACCATAACTTAGTTTGTCGTCCACACAAAGTTTGGGCCAAGCTTGGATGGATTCATTAGACGGTCTTTCTTTGGAGCCAATGAAGCTCAAAAGACCTCCAACAAAGGAGCTAATCACAGACTCTCTCCTCAGCTTTGGCCCGAGTCTTTCTTTTCTCTAGGTCTTAGATCATTTCTCACAGCTAGCTGGCCAGCTAGCTCCAAGCTTGTCTGGATGGACAAACAAAGCTGTGGGAAATTTATCCTCTGTGTATGTGTACAGCTGTTGTTTCTATAGGACGAGTGAGTGTGCACATGTGAATGCGCCCACACACATGCACGTACATACCGGCGGAACTGTTGCTTTGTTGGTTTTGTGTCACACACAAACAGACCTGCGCTAGTGGGGGTGCTGATGACTTCTGTTGGTAGTGGTGTACTAATGCATGTTTGCATATGTGTGTGAGTAATATGTGTGAGGGCAAAACAGACAATGCATCTGCAGGCCTCTATTCTAGCATTGACCTTGAACCCCAGTAGCCTTCATTCCCATGGTTGCTGTGCGAGTCCTTTGGATTGGAGGCCTTTTAGATATGCGTTGCATTGTCCCTGCTCTTTTTCAATTTGACAAGCCTCCATCCCTGCAAAGAATCACTCATCTTACTTTTACACAGTAAAACAAAGATAAATTTCCTTCTATATGTTATGTTGTTTAAAAGCAAAGATTGCAAACATGTTTTGCAAAACCTGATGCCAGTTGAGAACCTCTATTGTTCTTTAGGTGACCATCTGTGTACTGGTACTTCAAAGAACCTAAAAGGACTTAATTTTCCTCTTCTAACAAATTCTAACAAAGTTTTAAAAAATTCTATCAAAATTAACCCTCTGGTTTTGTCTGTACAATGGAAGTCAATGGCCACCAAAATGATTTGGTTTCCAACATTCTTCTTTTGTGTTCTGCACAAGAAAGAAAAGTCATACTGGTTTGGAATGACAACAACAACAACAACCTTTATTTATAAAGCACTTTTAACACAATAAAAATTGATCCAAAGTGCTGTACATAGTGCATAACAGGACTACACTATAAAAAAAAAAAAAATTACAAGTTTCCAAAAGCTAAAGAATAAAAAATGTGTTTTCAGACTGGATTTAAAAATGTCCAATGAAGGAGCAGACCTCATATGATGCGGGTGAGCATTCCAAAGCTTGGGCCCAGTCATAGAAAAGGCCTGATCACCCTTTAATTTGTAGGGACATCGTGACACATTTAAAAACAAGTGATTTGAACAGTGCCCTAGCAGGACAGTATGGCACAATAAGATCACAAATATACCTTGATGCACAGCCAGACAATGCCTTATAAACTAACATAAGGATCTTAAAATCAACTCTAAACTTAATGGGAAGCCAGTGAAGGGATAGCCAGTGAAGCCAAAAAATGATAAATATGATCCCTCTTTCTAGACCCAGTCAACAGTCTTGCAGCTGCATTTTGAACAATTTGTAATCGAGATAATGAAACTGAGGATGGCCACAATAAAGAGAGTTGCAATAGTCTAATTGAGATGTTCCAAATACATGAATTGCAACTTCTAAACCTTTGCTTAAAAGAAGGTTCTTCAACTTTGCAATAGACCTAAAATGGAAAAAGCTTCCTCTAATAACAGCACTAATTTGTTTATCAAAAATAATGAAGAGTCAAAGATCTCTCCAAGGTTTTTAATTTGTTTGCATACATTTGTTAAAAGAGGATCTAACTGGGCTTTCAGACCAGGAGAGGAATCTACAACCCAGAATTACAACCTCTGTTTTATCCTAATTTAGCTGCAGAAAATTATTTGTCATCCACCTCTTGATATCATCTACACATTCCAATAAGACATCAAATGAAGCAGTTGTGTCAAGCCTTACTGGAAGGTAAAGCAGAGAATCGTCTGCGTAACTGTGATATGAAATGTTGTACTTATGAAAAATTAAGGTCAAAGGGAGCATTTAAAAGAAAAACGGTAAAGGTCCCAAAATAGATTCCTGGGGCACACCAAACAAAACAAAACATGACGAGGAACAATTTCCTAAATTTACAGAAAAAAATCCCCTTTTTGAGGTAGGAAGCAAACCATTGTAATACAGTGCCCTTGATATACATTCTATACATACATGCCGTTCTAGAAGAATGTTGTGGTCAATGGTATCAAATGCAGTGCTCAGGTCCAACAGAACCCGCACAACACAAGAGCCTGAATCCAGAGCAAGCAATATATCATTTGTATCCCTCAACAAAGCTGCTATGTAATGATCTAAAGCTAGATTTGAATATGTCCAAAATATTAAAAGAATTCAAATAAAACTGGAGCTGTGAGAAAACTACTTTCTCAAACCCTTAGAGATAAAAGGCAGTTTAAAGATCGGTCGATAGT